>NW_018742292.1:782500-916266 GCF_001683475.1 Chenopodium quinoa | reverse complement strand
TGTGTGTGTGTGTGTGTAAGTGAGTGTAAGAGGCATGTGTTAGAGTGTGTGTGTGTGTCTAAGAATGTATGGTTTTTGCTGGCAAATATGCTATACTATGCTATACTGAATGCTATATATGCTAGGTTTTGCAAAACATATTGAAGGGTAGCATTATCAAGTTTTACTCCTTTTCAAATCATCATTTCTGATATCAAATCATTGAGTTCCTTGGTTTTCTTGCCTGCACACAAGCCCCACCCCTTCTTCTTGTCTATTTCCTGCACACCAACCACATTCCCTTCTTACACTTACTTATACAAAACCTATTCCCCCCCCCTCATCTTTCTGTTTGCAATTCTGAATTCTGAATCTGATTTCAGAAATGATGAGCAACAATGAAGAACTTGACAGTCATTCTAGTACCATCACAAATGTGGCAACTACTCCTACAATAGTAGTTTCTCCTAAAGTAGCACCTTTGCTCACTCCTGGAGGAACAAAAGAATGGCTTCCAATATGCCCCAATGAGTTGAAACCAGCTATAGGGATGAAGTTTAATAATCTTGAAGAGGGCCTTGAATTTTATAAAAGATATGCATTTGCTGCTGGATTCAACACAAAGAAAATCTACAACTAAAAGGCAAAGAAGAAGCAAAGAATTGAAATCACAGTATATCTTATGCAATAAAGAAGGATACAAAGAGAAAAGAAAGCCTACTGTTGAAAAAGATTTAAATAACAACGAAGGAGAAAGCAATGAAGAAAAAACTTCAATCAAAAGGAAGAGACTCGTTACTCGTGTTGGTGCAAAGGCACATATTAATCATAAAAGCATTGTGATGATAACAAATTCATAGTGTCACAATTTCATGAGGGACATACTCATCCACTTTATACACCTAGTTGCAATCTCTTCCAAAAAGAAGGAAGAAAAATGAACATATTGCACAAAAAAATAATTGTGAATAATTCTAAGGTACGACTTTTCAAAGCCTCTTATGTTTCATGAATTCTCTGTATGTTCTAATAAAAGTAGTATGCTCATTTGAAAAAATGAGCATTAAATTATTTGCTCATTTGACAAACTGTTTTGTTCTTTAAATAGGTGAATATTGGTGCCTGTTACAACTTTTCGAATGATGAAGGAAATTGTTGGAGGATATGATAACATCGGTGCATCTAAGCAAGATTTCAAAAAATTTCATAGAGATTTTGAAAGCATACATTCAAGGAAGTGATGCTCAAATGTTCGTGGATAACTTTACCAACAAAAAGTTAATGTGGAGCGCTTTTTTCTTTGATTTTGAGATGGATGATGATTATTGCCTTTGTAGAGCATTATGGGCTGATCCCCTTTGTAAAAAGATTTACGCTCTATTTGGTGATTATGGTATCCTTTGATACCACATACCAAACCAATAGGTAATTCATAAAAATCACAAATCATTTTTTATGTTATAACTATAGCTTAAATTAATAACTTTGTTTTAAATGAACTTAGTATAACTGTTTGTTTATTTCACAAATGAGCATTGACTTATTTGCTCATTTCAGAAATGTGCGTTCAATTATTTGCTCATTTGACAAAAAAGCAAACAATAGCATTGAGTTATAAGCTCATTTGACAAATGAACAATCAATTATTTGCCCATTTGTCAAATGAGCATTGAATTATTTCAGTAGCTGATGACAATTCTGATTTCATAATCTGAATTTAGATTCTATCACAGATTGTGAGTGCGTGTATGTATGTGTATATGTGTGTGTGCGTGTGTGTGTCTGTGTCTAAGTACGTGTGTCTGTGTATTTATGTGTGTGTGTAGTTATTTGATCATTTAAAATTTAATCTGTATGTGTAAACAGGTACAACATGGTGTTTACTCCATTTACAGGGGTTGACCATCATAAGAGCTGCATTACTTTTGCTGCTGGTTTCATAGCAAAGGAAGATATAGTGTCATTTGAGTGGTTGTTCAGATCATTTCTCAAGGCAATGGGTGGAAATGAACCGAATTGTATGATTACAGATCAAGATTCAGCAATGAAAAAATTGCTGTTAAAAAGTGTGTTTAACAAAACTGAACATCGCTTCTGTATGTGGCACATAATGAAAAAGTTACCAGATAAGGTGGAGAAATCAATCATGCAAGAAGAAACTGATTTCCTAAAAAAATTATGTGCTTGTGTTTGGCATCTTGAAATTGAACCTGCTGAGTTTGAAGAAAGGTGGAACAAGGTGATGGTTGAATACCACTTGGAAGAACATGAGTGGTTAGGTTATATGTACAAGATAAGGAACAAGTGGATTCCGGCGTATTTCAGAGATGTGTTCCTTGGAGGAATAATGCGTACAACATCAAGATCCGAAAGCGAAAACAACTTTTTTTGCTCCTTTATCAATCCTCATGTGTCACTTGTTGAGTTTTACTTGAGATATGAAGCTGCAATTGATGCCCAGAGACACACTCAAGGTCAGAATTATAATGATTCAAAGCACAAATATCCTGAGTGCAAAACACCACTAGGGATAGAAAAGCATGCCTCACATTTATATACTAACTCTGTCTTTTATGAATTTCAATATGAGGTTGAAAATTGCTTGTTTTTCATGTGGTGTTGATGAATTGAAAGAAAATGGATTGGAAGTTGCAAAAGTAAGTGAAGGAAATCGGATTAGAACATTTGATGTTGTGTTTAATCCAACTAACTTTGACACCACATGTTCTTGCAAGTTGTTTTATAGACAAGGAATTCCATGTAGACATATGATTTGGGTTTTGGAAAGCAAAAAGGTTTGAAACCATTCCTGAGAAGTATATGCTACACGGATGGACTACTATGGCACTGAAAAAACCAAATTTTGACTTGGGTGGAAACCTGTTGGAGCAATGTGCTAATTTAATTGACAAGAAAAAATTGTTAAATGATTTATGGTCAGAGATACACACTTGTGTAAGTTTGGCAGAAGGCAATGATGAAGATATTCAAGATCTTGTGATAAATCTTCAAGGAATAAGAAAGGATTTGGAGGCTAAGAGGATTGCAAGGAATAATGAAACAACAGGAAGTGCAAACAACAAAGGACAAGACATTGAGCTATTGATTGGAGCTAGTGTGCCAACTGAAATAATTGTCAAACCTCCAAAAATTTCAAAGAATAAAGGGACTGGAATTCATGTATCAAATGTAGAGACTTCAAAAGAGAAAGGGGCTGAGATTGATGTGCCAAATGTTGAAACAAGAGGTAGAAGTGCAAAAAGGCTAAAGGGAGAAAAAGAAAAGGTTATAGAACAAAACCAGAAAAAGAAGAGATTATGTAGAGGTTGTGGTGAATTGAGTCATCATGATATTAGAAATTGTCCAAACAAAGTATAATGATACTTTTATACAAATATAAAAGTTAATATTTTTATATAAATATATGATTTAGCATTTTGTGTTTTAAATTTTGTTGAAATGAGCAAATATTTTGCAAGCTCTGTTTATCTATCATACACACATATGTAATTATACCAAAGCTATTGTAATGTCCTTGGTAACAGAAATAGTCCAATCCAAGATATTATACAATGAGTTCAATAAAGAGAACATACCCTAATCTTCAAAATCATAGAGGCTAAATTAACTAGATATTTGCTGATATTTGTATAATGATACTTTTATACAAATATAAAATTTAATATTTTTATATAAATATAAGATTTAGCATTATTAATTTGGTCATTTGGCAAATGAGCAAATAGTTAATACTCATTTGTCAAATGAGCAAATAGTTAATACTCATTTGTCAAATGAGTAAACATTCCTTTTAATAATACATTAAATCAACAACCATTTCTTTGCTCATTTGTGAAATGAGTAAGCATTAGTTTCCTCATTTTTTAAATGAGCAAATAATTAGTTACTTATTTAAAAAATAAGAAAACATTTCTTTGCTCATTTAGCAAATGAGCAAATAGTCAGTTGCTCAAATAGTTAATCAGGAATTTAACAAATGACAAACAACTTAGTCAATAAGATAGAAAATCATATCCATTACATTGACATAGAAAAATTTATACTTAGAAAATCCTAACAACATCATAAAAACATTAGATCAACTAAGAACATTTATCACATTTGTCCTATTAAGAACATCATAAAACTAACACTTCTATTGTTCTGTACAAAAACTATACAAATCCTAAGAACAATTGATCAACTTCAGTCTTCAATTCTCTCCGTTAATTGCTCTTGGATTGCTGCCCCTAGCTTTCTTCAGCATCACTTGCTTCCTCAGCCTTTTTTTTTCTTTTGGACAACTTGTTTAACAGGTTTAACAGTATTTACTTCACTTGAAATAATTGAGAGGGTATACTTCAAACGAAGTTTGTCAATGATTATGTCCTGCAAAGAGAAAAAATGAAGCAATAATTCAGAGTAAGTATAGGGTAAGTAATGGCTTCATGAATGTATATCAACAAGCTGCTCACAAATTTTAATCTAAAAAGTGCAGATTTCTCATTCCAGAAGAATCAAATTATAAAAATTGCAATTAGACTTTTTCTGGTTAGACTTACATTATTTTTCTTTAAACCTGAATTCCACTTTTGCAAACCCATATATGTTTCCATATGCCTCATCATTACAACACCGCAATGCAAATGATAATCATCTGAAGACTTCCAAGGTAAATCAACCACAACAGACTCCATAGACTTGATTTGTTTTGACAAAACAACACTTTGTATACTTCCTTCACCATTCATGAAATATGAAAATGCACTTTTCTGAAAATGAACAAATAAGTTAAAATAAGAACAAAAACAGGTGGAACAAATATAGTTAGAACAAGCAGAACAAGATCAAGATAAACAACTAAACTCAAATCATTTTTCTAAAATAATCTAACAAAATCTTGAGCCATTACTGCCACCTACCCACACATTACACAATTCTGATTCCAAAAACTAATTTCAGAATCTGATTTTAGATTCTAGTACAGGTTGTATGTGTGCTTGTGTGTGTGTGTGTGTATGTGTGTGTATGTGTGTGTGTATGCGTGTGTGTGTATTTGTGTGTGTGTGTGTTTGTGTGCGCCTGTGTATGTGTGTGTGTGTGCCTGTATACAATCAGAAACTCTCAAACACATTGTTCAAATGCAGAGATGCACATTATGTAGAAAAATAAATCACAGAGTTTTGAAAGTATCCTCTAGAAAAGTTTTACATGTCATATATCCCGAAAGAATCAAGCTGACCATGAATAGATTCAAAGTGAGGTCAGAGACAGAGACTAACAGGAAGCTATTTAAGACTTTGCTTGTGTGTGTGTGTGTGTGTATGTGTGCGTGTGTGTATGTGTGTGTGTATGCGTGTGTGTGTGTGTGTGTGTGTGTGTGTGCCTGTGTATGTGTGTGTGTGTGTGTCTCTGGCGTGAGTGTGTGTGTGTGTATTTTCTTGTTATGGGAGAAAGAAGAAATTCAGAGGAGAATCCTCTGAAAGGGTTAGGGTACCAGTGATATAATGAGAGGAGATATGAATAAAGAATCTGGTAACAACATGGCAGGCATCAATGAGGATATTAATGATGAAGAAGAAGTGGCAGAAGACATACCAGATTTTTAAGCAATTTCTTATTTTCTCTAGGACCTTCACTGTAATCAATAACCTCAATTGTACCACAGTCTGTGGTGGTGTTAAAACATACCAGATAATAATGATCCTTTTCAAATACCGGGAAAAAGAAAAGCTCAATATCTTTCTTTGGGATGATTGTTTTGATGAATTCCAACTCCACAACCTCACAAAACATTTTATTCCTTTCTTGAGCACGATCACTTTCGTATTGAAAAAGGCAATCCTAAAAAAATAAATAAAGAAAAATACATAAATAAGATGAACATAAATGAAAAGAGTAAATAAGAAATGAGTAAAGTGAATTTGAAATGAGAAAAGTCATAAAATGAGTAAATTGAAATTTTTTTTACAAATGAGAAAGTGAATGTTTTGCTCATTTGACAAATGAGCAAAAAATTAACTGCTCATTTGGCAAATGAGCAAAGAATTAATTGCAGCTATCATTCAATTATTTATGTAATTACAAAACATACAGAATGTTAGTTGTCAGATAGCATCATAAACATAAAGAATTAAGTCCTTTGGTTTAAGACCATATAGAATTATAGATGCAGCATGTCTGTGAATTCTCACTCGTCACTGATTCAGACCATAATACAGGTCATAAATAAGAGTCTGAATTGTGCAGGACCAAAATTAGACCATAATACAACTCATAAACACTGATTATACATTGATTCAGACCAAGGAAGTCAGAATTTATATTATTATTAGTTCTGTATTTCAAATATTTTATCAAAAGATTTTATGTTATTTAGTATCCAATAAGAGACTTGAATTAGTTCAGTATTTAATTTTTGCTCATTTGACAAATGAGCATTGAATAGTTTGCTCATTTGACAAATGAGCAAAGAACTAATAATAGTTTTTTGCAAATACAAAACAACATCTACATTCAAATATAAAAAAATTATATGAAATGAGCAAAGTGAACATGAACAAAATAAAACAAAATAAAATGAACGAGTTGAACTTACAACAGCATTAAGACCAAAAAAGAAACGTCCACAAGAATTGACATCTTTATATTGCTCATTAAAATTCAGAACAGTAGACCATGCATTAATGATATCGCCATGAATTTTGCTCTGAGTTTTTAGCATTTCAAGTTGAAATAGCATTACTTCATTATCAGGCTCACCCTTGCATAAAAACCCTGCATCACTACATATAAGATTTAGGGAAGTTAAAATAATTTCAATCGTAGATATGTAAAGTGAGAATATAGAGCTAGACTTGTTATAAGAAAGAAAAATAAAGTCAGTTGCCAAAATTTCCAGAACTGAAAAAATTGAATAAATACTTACAAACGATTTTTCTTCTCATGAAAAAATGAATCCATAACACCTTTCTGAACTGCTGTTAATGGTGTATATATGTTGATAATCCGAGACTTAAAAGGAGATCTAATTTGCAACGATGGTTGCACTTTACGCTTCTTTGGAATACAACTCTCATTTTCAGCATCTCCTTTTCTCTTAAGCGCAATTGGGTCTTCTTGAGCATTCACAGCATCAGCATCATCAACTGATTTAGAAGCACCAACTTGTGCACTCACAGGAGCAACTACAGGTTCATCAGTAGGTGCAATGCTGGGGGACTTCTCATGAGAATCATCTTGAGAAGAGATTCCTAAGCTGAATGAAGGAGTTCCACATCCTTTGGCAACTGAACTTCTTAAACTATATCTCGTACTTGACTCTCCAAGTTTTTTAAATACATGTTCAGCAACCTTAGGTTGTATGATAACATATGGATCTTCAACATCAGGTATACCACTTGCTATGTCAACACATTCAGCAGCAATCTTAGTAATATCAATTGGTTCTGATTCAATCAGTTGATCAACCCTAGCATAAATTGTAGATTCAGCATGCTTGTCATTGCCTGAAATCTTCGAAAACCTATCCCAAGCTTCAATTACAGCTGGATCTTGCCAATACTGTTCATCTTGGCTAAATGAGAGAGGAATATCTTCAGTCAAAGCTTTAGAGCTCATCTTCTGCTCATCACAAACAGTCATTGCATCTTCCTTCAGCTTTTGAATCTTCTCATTGTTTGGAAAATACTTAACAGCAGTTTCATGTTTTTCACTGAAATCCATGTATGCCAAGACTAGATTTGTAGATGCTGTTGCAAGCTCCATAAGGCATTTCTATAAAAAAAAAAATTAATTCATAATAATGGAAAGAAGCCAAGACCATCTTGAATACTTAAAGGCTTACCAAACTTTAGAGCAAAATCATGATCAGCTTGTTAGAGTTTTCTTTTGCTAACAATTAGAGGATCATTTAACGCTACACCTGGATCCTTAAATCCATTTCCCCAATAGCTAAAAGTCCTTTAATGCAGTAAATTAAAACATAGATGCTCATTTGTCAAATGAGCAATCAATTTTTTGCTCATTTACCAAATGAGCAAATAGTTGATTACTCATTTATCAAATGAGCAAACACCTACACATGTTAATGAGGAGGTTTTACCATCTGAGGTGTTTAAAGCTAATCAGATTTATGTTTAAAGCTAACCAGAAGATGTATCTTAGGGAGGATAGGGATTGGGCTAATAACAACTCGCACACCCCCAACCTTTTAACCCCCTACTCTTTCATCGCATGGCAATCCCCAAATTCACAAAACAACAATACAAATTCACAATTAAGTAAAAAATAACAAAAATTAGGAAAAAAAAAACAAAAACAAAAAATGAGCAAAGTCATATAAAAATGAGCAAATTAATATAAGTTTCCAGAAAAGTCATATAAATACCTTCTTCGGATCTTGTTCAATTTCTTCATTTTTTGTATGAATTGGATCAGATTGTTCCTAAAATCAAGCAAAAACAAAAAAAACAAAAAAAAAATATTACATAATTGTGTAATTTTCATCCAAATCACACAGTATCAAATGAGCAAAAAATAATTGCTCATTTGACAAATGAGCAAATATTTTTTTGCTGATTTAGGAGGTCCATTAATGTGCTATAAAAGCACCACATTGCATCATTTTCCTTAAAGCAAGATTTGTTCCAATTCAATTCTTCAAGCAATGCCAAAGACATAGAAAAACTAAGTATTGGTTACAAGTGAAATACCAGTTTTGGTTGTTTGCTGCCAGAAGGACCAACAAGCTTCTGGTTTTTATAAAAAAACTCCAAGCCTCCCCTTAAAAATTTCCAATTTCTCACGACTTGACAACATATTGGTTGTCCAACCTTTGAGAACTGGAGTTTCTCGTTTGGCTCTAACTTCCTCAATGACAAACTAATCAACGTATAAAAGCTACAAACAAGTAAGATAGAAAAAATTAGTACATTAAAATTAAACAAATAAAAATTAATACATACAATAGCTACAAACAAGTAAGAAAAAATAATTAGTAAATTAAAAATCAACAAATAAGTAAAAAATACTACATTAATAAAACAACAAAAATTAAAGTAATACCATAATAAACAGTAAAGATCCAGGAAAAGAACGAGTTTGACGTTCTTCCCAGAAAAGCTTGGCCTTCACAAGTTAATCAAGGATATACTTGCACCAATTCAAGTCCTTTATTTTATCAACATCAGAAAGAAATGTGAGAATATCAGAATTGATATTCACATTTTGTTTCCCTGAAAAAAAAAAATGAGCAAAACAAAAGAAAAATGAACAAAAGGAAATTTAAATGAACAAAATATAATATAAATAAGCAAACAAAATTGAAAATTAGCAAACTCCTATAAAATTTAAACCATGATGTTGACTCTCCACCTTTTCCTGATGATATAACTAATTTATAATATAACTTGAAATTTTTTGACAAGTATGTTAATATGAAGTATGTACCAAATCCTATTCCAAATTTTTTCACCCATCTCATCATTGACTAACAACAATAATCCATCAAAATATAAATAAATAGAACAAAAGATAAATACATATATATATATATATATATATATATATATATCTTATTCTGAAAGTGTCAATAGTCTCTATCTAATGATGATAGATTCAAGTAACTGATTCTATACATATATGACCAACAACTTAGATAATATAATTGCTATATATAGCACACAACTTCTAAGTGCTAACTATAACTAAAAATAAGCAAAATAAAAATAAAAAGTTTACCATCCATCAATGCAGAAACGCATAGCACTACAAAGTTCCTTTTGAACATAAGACCAGCTGAGTTATGCTCTTTCAGAAACTCTTTCAGCTCCCCTATTTTGATAGAGAGTGAGTTGCTTTTGGATTGCTTCTTCCATTGCTGAATCACTTTCTTATCTCTGGAAAAATTGTTTTTGTCAATTTCTATGCCACCCATTGGCAGCCCAAGTACTTGATGCACATGCTCTTCAGTGATACAAAAAGGTTCAGAATCTGGAATGTTTAAAGAGCATGTGTTAGCATCAAAGTGATGCACCAACCATAAACCCAGCTGCAAAGGCAGTTGGGTCACCTTCAAGAACTCCATAGACCCGAATCCTATTGCTCTAATAGCTTTCAACTGATAATCTGAACATTTTTCAATAACTTGAACTATGGATGAAGGGGACATCCGACTATGTAATGTCCCATAAACATGAGACTTCAAATCTTCCCCTTCGTTGCTGGATTTCGTCTCCTCCAGCTTAATCTTTTGTTTTTCTTTTAATCCTTTTTCAACCTTTTTACCTTTAACCTTAGTACCAACTAATACCTCTGATGAACCAACACCAGGCCCTGCTGAACCAACATTAGCAGCAGGCCTTGCTGAAACAACATCAGCAGTAGCACCTGATGAACCAACATCGGCAGCAGGCTCCTTTTCTATAGACTCCCTGCTCATACAAAACAATTAAAAAAAAGTAAATAATTAGTTGGTAATTTTATACAAATGAGCAAAAACATAGATACTCATTTGTCAAATGAGCAAAAACATAGACTTAAATGAGTAAATTCCATTTACTGCAATACTATAAATGACAAAACAAACAGGAGAGAATGCGTAATTATGGAGTACATTTCATTATATTTATTCTCTGATATTAGATTTTTGTTCTGTTATTAAAGCTTAATTTCAAATGAATTAAGCTTTTTTTATTGGTAAATAGAAAATTTATTACCAAGAAAAAAAGTACACAGTACAAAAAAAAAAGAGCAAACAGCCCATCCAAACTACAAAGACCACAAGGCCAAACAACCACAAAAACCAGTTCAAGGCTCAAGGTTAACCACCTTCTAGGAAGGGTGCTAACCTGAAACAAGAATAAACCTGGATCCTAGCTACTGTTCACCTTCTAGGAAGGGTACCAGAAGCAAGGACCAGGCTCAAACAGCCTAACAGAACTCAGAAAACAAGCCTGAACAAGATAAGCAAGCAAACAGCCCACACTAGCCAACACAGCAAGGCAAATACAATAAAACAACCATGAAACTAAAAAGAAAACCAATCTGCCCTAAGACCAAATAAGCTTCCTTCTGTCAATCTCAGTGCTTCTGCAAGCAACTCTGTACACCAGTCTCCTGAAAATAGTCTCAGCAGGTTCACACGAGCCTTTAAACAGGACACTATTCCTCTGAATCCAAATACAATGAACTGCTTCAGCCAAGAACATCAAATGTCAGAAACCAGTTCAGCCCGAAGGCACACAACCACCACCTACTTCCCAAACCCGTCCCCGACCACCTTCTAGGAAGGGTGCCCAACACGGTGAGAGGGAAAAGCACCTACCTACCCTCATGCAAGAAGGCATCTTCATTGAACGGAGCTACAAGCAAGGACTAGGACAAAGGCCAACACAAAAAAAACAGAAACAAACAACACAAACTAGCTGAAAAACAGGCACTAAAACAGCCTGAACAAGACACAAAACAGAAACAACAACTAACTCCAGCATGAGCAAACAACAACCTGCGACACCTGAACTCAGCTAACCAAGCCAGCATCCAAACACACCAAGGATCAGCACAACAGCCTTCAGGACCAGACAGACTAAAGCAGAACAACAGACTACAGCAGAGAGGACACCAAGCAAACACAGAACCAGAACCTCAGATCTGAAGAAAAACGAAACAGATTGCAAGGACAAGAGTTGCACAGAACCTGCCACACTGACAGACACCAACAGCCTCGCAGATAGACACAACAACCTTAACAGAATCATGACTAATCTTTGTTAATTATAATAGTCTGCAGTGATACATTCTCAACCAAAATCGACGGTAGGAACACTGGCCTATATTGCCCCAGAAGTCCTTTCTAGAAAGGAATATTATGGAAAGGTAGTGTAACAACTAGTGAATAGTGATAGAGCGCTCTAGAAAAGCTCAGTAAGGTCAGGAGATTAAACAAAATTCAGCAAGTTAGGTAGACTACTTGACATAAAGGTGCAATTACACATCATGGAGGACCTTACAAAAGACTCGGAACCATCGACTTTACTGGTTAGATAATATAACACATTCAACACTCCCAAATGAGCAAAAACAATTAAAAAAAAGAAGTAAATAATTAGTTGGTAATTTTATACAAATGAGCAAAATCATAGATACTCATTTGTCAAATGAGAAAAAACATAGATGCTCATTTGTCAAATGAGCAATCAAACATAGATGCTCTTTAAGTGACAAGCAAATTTTTTGAGCAATCATCTACGGGGCTGACTTAGCTGCCTTCCTCCAGACCTTTTCAAATATCATCCAAAACCCAGACAGTTTAACAATGTAGATCACAAAAAGAATATCGAAAGATAACATTACCTAATTTCCATCCTTGAGTTAATGTTGGACAAGAAGCAGAGGAGTTATTACTTTTATACAATACTAGAGAATTATCAAAACAATATGGGCTACATCAGAATGCAGTTACACCTTCAGGATTAGCGCTTTACTGCTATGTTTCTATTAGAAATAAATAGATTTTTTTGGTTTTGATAGCATCTTACTGTACTATCACCATTTATTTATCAATTTTACAAATTGTTGTTTCCGATACTAGACAAACAACATTTTACAAATTTTTGAGAAATTACATAAAACGAAAATCAATCAAAAAAATCGCAACAAAATCAATCAAAAATCAGAACAAAGTAAATGAAAATTAACCTAAAATCAGAGATGAGAAACGAAAAGCAAAATGAAAATCAATCAAAAATCGCAACAAAATCAAACAAAAATCGCAACAAAACAACATAATATCGCAAATACAAAACCAAAACAAGAACACTTAGTAAAACCAAAATTCAGGCAAAATAAAACTAAAATTTACTGGATAATCACTCAAGAAAACGAAAATAAAGCTAAAATCAACAAAAAATAACAAAATAAAACATAATCGACACATTGCATGTTAAATTAATGAGCTAAAATCAGAAAAAATTAAACGAACATCAAAACGAAAATAAAATAATGAATGTAACCTAAAATTAATCGAAAAACAGCAAATGTACAAACAATAGACTTACATTAACAAAAATTGATGAAGAATGAAGACGTTTTGATGAAAAATCAGAGAGCAGCAGAGTATGAACACCGTAGAATTGAAGGAGGAGAGAGAAAAATGAGCGAAAAATATGGAGGAGAGAGAAAAAAACGTAGGAAATAAATTTTGAAATAAATTTGTTTAGTTTTGTTTGTTTTACCGGGTTGTATTATGACCCTTGGATGTAGTTGATCCAACGGTTGTAATATGTCCTCACATAAAATAGGGTTCTCACATAAGGAGGGTGGTCTCATATGATCCTATATATATATATATATATATATATATATATATATATATATATATATATATATATGTATATATACCTCCATCATATAAGTAGAATATTAATTAATTATCTCAAGTTTCTCCTTGTTTCACAAATACCTAGTATTATTTATTATTTAAAATCATTTTTATAACTTTGTTGATTGTTACATACTTCTATATAAACATGTACTGTAGTAGCACTATAGAAATGGTTGAGAAAGTGTTTGGGATGATGGATTTTATATCAGTTTTTGTAATTTCAATTCTCGAAATTCCAATTCCAATTTTATACTATTCCGATTTTCATTTTCAAATACAGTAATTTATTTTGCAAAAACTAAGAATTGTGATTCTATAATTTCTAATTTCTTCCTTCAAAAAAAAAAAAAAAAAAAATCTAATTCCTCCACCTTAGTTGAAAATTTAGAAGGGGTAAAATTGCAATATTAAGGAACAATTTGCAATATTAACCATAATAGATACTCTAATAATTTTCAATAAATGTTATATTTTTGAGGATCAAGGAGTGGAGGGTTGATTAGTCCCTTTATCTCCCCAAGTGTGATCGGGTTCGATCCTCACCTCAACTCCTTCTGATCGATTAACCTCTATACGTTGAAATATAAATTGATACTTGACTCACAAAATAGGTCACAATAATAATTCTCTTTAATTCTCATTAAACACCATAAACCACGTACAAAATTTATAGAATAGGTATACATAGAGGGCAATATTTTTACAATATATCTTCACACTGTACAATATTATGTCTCACACAATATTATCAAACTTTGTATCTCACAAAATATATCCCATAACATTATTTAACTTATCTGATTATTGAACAAATTCAAGTTTATCAGAATGAGAAACAAGCCTTGTTTATCAAAGGGTTTTAATGTACTTTCATATGAAAATTTAAGGGCAATACTGACATTTTTGTTAAACGTTGATTTAACGACATTAGAAGGCTTTACTGAGTATATTTTCACTCTTCTTGTAATTCTGAACACTTTCTCTCTTATTCAATTTTTTTTGTCCTGTAGTAAAGCTGAAATTTAGTCCTCTTCAAGAACTTAAAATCAGAGCACTCAACAATTGACGAAGGTGAGCAATTAACCTTCAATTGGACGGAGTTTTGCACGAGGATGTAAACCTTTCCTGAAAGGGTTAACCATACCCTTCTCCTTTTCAATTAGGGTTTTCGTTTAGTTTAGTGGCGAAGCCGCCGAAATTGTGGTGGTGAAAATGGTTTCACGAGCGGTCAAAGCAAGAAGAAGGTGGAGGAGGAAGAAGATTAAAGAAGAAGAAGATGGAGTAGGAAGAGGAAAAGGACAAAAAAATATAAAATAAAATACCAGTCGCCGCTGAGAAGTCATATTACTGAAATAATAGTTGATCTTAAATACCAATTTGAAGGTGGATCAATCTGCTCGGTTCTGTTTTTTTTTTCCAACTTTGGCATTTGAGAACCGTGAGTCACAGCTGGCATTTGAGCAGATATACATTTTTTTATACCTATATTCCGGAATACGAGGCAAATTATTTACCAGATTGCCATTTGACAAACACAAAATGTTTATCATTTTGAAAAACCTGGGTTCCCTCACGATTATCACAATATAAGTAATACTCCCTCAGTTCCTAAATTACATTCCTCCTTTCTATTTTGGGTATTCCAAAATTACATTCCACTTTTTTTATTTTTAGTAATTTTTTTTTTTTTCTAAATATCTCAAATACACTTTCTTTTTCATTTGTATTTTAATATATAGTTAATGTATTTACATTCCACTTTTAATGTTTGGTTGGCTAATGTACTTTTTCAGCCTTTAATTTTTCAGAATCCTTGTGCCAAATTACAATGAATATGATTGGTTAAAAATTTTCAACTAGGAGCATGTGATTGGTCCTTTTTTTTTTGCAAAGGATTGATGACATGAAGAATTTTAAAGGGAGGAAAGTTAGGCATTTGTAAATGCATTGATTAAAATATTATTAAAACACATGATAGAGAGAGAAAAGAGGAGAGAGATAGGAAGAGAGAGGTCTGTAGGTGGACCCCACCTATGTTTTGGTCGGATTGTATCACGTGATGGGGGACCACATGTTGATTGTTCCATTGAAAGTTTATATGGTACCATTGAATTCTCAGTGGTACTATTTATGCATAAATTTTGTACAACTGATGAATGCATATATAATATCATTATGTACATATATAGTATTACTATATATTCAGTGGTACCATTTGATCATCCAATGATACAGACTATGCATTCGTTTATACATATGTATAATTACATGAATACCCTTTGTTATGCATTTGTAAATGCCTAACTTTCCTCCATTTCTAGTTCCTCTCATGACATGTCATGAGTAATCACTAATCTATCTTTGTTTTACTCAAAAGTATTAGGAAAAATGGAAATAAATAATCCCACCTTTGCGTGGTTTGACAATAACAATCCCACCTTTTGATTATTATGAGGCAATCCCACCTTGGTATGTGATTTTCTTTTAATAGACCATTTGACTTACAACCTGTTAAACAATTTAATTTTTTTTTTAATTTTTTAAAGCCACATGTCACTCATTAATTGGTCAAAATAATAAAAGTTAAACTAAAAAAAAGGTAGAGCAAATTAAAAAAAAAAAAAGAAAAGAAAAAAAAACACCAGCCACTAGCCACCCCCCGCCACCGTGAAATCCCTTACCCATACCCTACGCCCACCAAAAACCCATCGGCCGCCACTCTAAACCTCCTAAAACTCTGGCCGAACCTCCCAATGCCATAAGCCACCCCCGAAATCACATCCACCACCCTGAAAACACCACCCTGCCGCCGAAAACCTCCATCCCAGACCCGAAAACTTCCTTCACATCCCCTATAACTGTCGAAGACCACCGAAAACGGCCGCCCGTAACCCACTGACACAAATCTCACCCCCGAAACCACCACATCCACCACTGAAATCACCCCCGACCCAAACCTCACCCCTAAACCACCATCGAAATCACCCCCTAAACCAAATCCCACCCCGAAACCTCTATAACCCTACTCAGCCGTCGAAAACCTCCATAACCACCACAGCCATCACCACCAAAAACTCCGTCCAACCTCCTTAACTACCCCAAAAATCCCCCTTAAACACAACCTTGGTGCTGGCCGGTCGATTTCGAAGGATAAGGAGGGTGGACGACCGATTTTTGGTGGTGGTTGAGGTAGGGGCTAGGGTTTGGGAAATGGTGGCTGTTTTTTTTTTTTTTCTTTTTTTTTAGTATTTTGTTTTGTATTAATTTTTTTTTATAATTATAAAAAAAGAAATGAGCCTATAAAAATTTGACACATGGCATATAACAACCATAATAGGTCACCAACAAGTCAAGGTTCATTAAAAGAAGATGACATATCAAGGTGGGATTATCTTGTAATAATCAAAAGGTGAGATTATTTTTGTCAGACCACGCAAAGGTGGGATTATTTATTTCTATTTTTCCAAAACATTATTTAATGTTTTGTACTTTCCATTGCATTATCTAATTATTGTTATTTGTTATTTGTCCTATTTTTTCCTCCTTAATTCCCGCATAAATTTCCAAATCAAAATGTAATTTAGGGACAAACAGAGTAGTAATTTATTGGAAAAATTCATGGGAATAATCCCACCTTTGGGCCGTTCGTTTTTAATAATCCCACCTTTGGATTATTTTTTAATAATCCGACCTTTACCCCCAATTCTTTTTCAATGGTCCCAACCGGTCATGTAACCTGTTATAACAGGTTACATGACATGTGGCGACGTGTAATTGGTCAATTTTTTATTTTATTTAAAAAAGTTAAATTTATTTAAAGAAAAAATAAAAAAAAATTATTTAAAAATCATCCCAAGCCACCACCCTTCCCAGCCGGAAACCACCATCTCCTTCCCACCTTCCACCACAGCCCCACCCTCTTCATGTGAAACCACCGCAACCGCACTCCCCCTTCACTTGAAAACACCCCTTCTACTCCCAAATCCGACCACCCCACCCCTTTTCCCTCTGAAAATCGAGCAATCCAAGTGGCCTGGGTCGCAGCGGCGACGATTTGTGGCGATTCCTTGAAGTTTTTGCCGGAGGTGGGTAGTAGCGTGATAGGGGAGAGGGTTGCGCTAGTGTAAGGGGAGGAAATTTCGAACAATGCCGGTGAGAGGGGAGAGGGTTTTGGTCGGTGTCGGTGTTTATGGTGAGGGTTTCAATGGTGGGGTTTTGGGGTGTCTGGTTTCGGGGTGGGGTTGTGGCTGATTTCAGGTGGGTTGTGGCCGTTTTTGTGTGGGGTTGTGGCCGGTTTCAGGTGGGTTGTGGACGAAAAGGCAGGGTGGCTGGTAAGGGAGGGTGGGCAGGAAGAAGGTGGTGCCATGGTGGCTGGATAGAGGAAGGGAGCTGGGGACGACGGTGGGGCAGAGAGGTGGTCGGGGCTGGGGCTGGTGGCTCAGGGCAATTTTTTTAATTTTTTTTTTGAAACCAAATTGGATTTTAATTTTAATTATTTTTAAAAAAGTTAGTTTTAAACTAGTTAATTAAAATTAATTAGTAATAATCTTTTCTTAAAAATTAATTAAAATTAAAAGATATTTTTTGACTAATTATGTTGTGACACGTGTACTTTAAACCAAAAAAAAAAAACCTATTCAACCGGTTCCATGTAAAATGGGACCATTGAAAAAGAATTGGGGGTAAAGGTCGGATTATTAAAAAATAATCCAAAGATGGGATTATTAAAAACGAACGATTCAAAGGTGAGATTATTTCCATGAATTTTTTCTAATTTATTTATTTAATTTTTTTTTTTTGGCAAGAAGTAAGAGTAAAATTTTACGACCCATAACCCAAATACGACATAAACTTGACTCATTTGTCAACTTCAAAATCAAGAATTTATTTCCGTTTGCCATACTTTCCAAAAATGGACAATTTTCGAAAGAGAGACGAAAGGTATATATAAAAGTTTCCGTACCCAAATTTCCCCAATCATTCTCAATAAGATGGACACATTGCCAAATTTCCAACCTCAAATCAGCATCAATTTCGGATACTTCTATCAAAAACAGAATAATTCTATCTCCTTCAATAAATACACCGCCGTTTCATTATTTCATCATCCTCTTTATCAATTCCAAACAAAATTTCTCTATAAAAAATCTTAGTCATGACTATCAACGAATCCATTAATGGGGTAACGATTTCTGCTGTGATTCTTGATTTGGATGGTACCCTTTTGGATACAGGTTCAAATTTTGAATTTTAATCTTGTTGGGTAATTTTGATTTTGGATGTTTAGTGATTATTTGATTGATTTTTTTAATTTTTTTTTTTAAAAATTTGCATGCAGAAATTGCGACAAGATGTGTTTTGAGAGATTATTTGGCGAGTTATGGGAAAGTTTTGATTACTGATAAAGAGCATGGGAGAGTGGGAAGAACTCAGAAGGAATCAGCTGTTGCAATTGTTAAGAATTATGATCTTCCTCTAACTCCTGATCAATTTATTGCTGAAATTACTCCTTTGTATCGTTCTAAGTAAGTTTGTTTTGGTATATTTTTGTGTTATACTAAAGTTGTGATTTTTTTTCATTATATTTTAGAATTGAATGATTATTTATGTTGCTTTTTTAGTCTGTTTTCAATCTTTACCTGTGATGAATTGGAAGTTTGTGAGATAAGTAATTTGCTTGACTAGTTCCAACTTCCAAGATAAGGTAAACTTGGAAAGTTCTGATGTTAGTTCATACAGTTTGTACATGTCTCATTTACCTGTTTTTAGTGAGTTCGGTTACTCGAGCATTGCTCAATGACTATGTTAGTCTAATCACTCTAATGCCTATTAAAGCCTAAGGATTGTACTTAGTAAACCTTCTTAAAAAAAGCAACCCTTTGAAATTAATCTCATCTATATGGAAGGTTATGCTGAATATCAAGTAATTGGTATGTTCTCGAAATCTATGCTAAGATTGCTAACTATTTCTCTAGAAGAGAAGTGGACATTGACTTTAGACGCCTCTTAAAAGTTGGGGGTGATAAATGAAGCTGACTGTATACAATTAACTACATCTCAAGAAAATTTCTGAAGGATGGTTTGCTGCTGTGAAATCCATGTGGAATTTATTTGTGATGTGTTAGGCACTTGCATTCTTAGCCTTCACTCCGAGGAGTCCCTCCCATCTCTAAACAAACAGCATGATATTGTTAGATTTTCAAGTGTTTAGTAAATTAGGAAGCTATTTTCAGTTATTATTGTTAAACGCTCCTCCCATAAACTTTTGTTGGATTGAAGTTCTTATTTGTATCCTGAGTTAAGGTCAGGTTTAACTTTTCTTCTTTTCTCTTTATATAATTTAGGTGGAAAGATGCCAAAGCACTTCCTGGTGCCAATCGCCTTATCCAACATCTCCATAAGCATCAGATCCCATTTGCTCTTGCCTCAAACTCACTACAAGAATACATAGAAGCCAAAATTTCTTATCAAAAAGGTGAGAAATTTCTATGACCAAAGATGATCCATACTAGTTGGTTCCTATGCTTATTATTATTGAAAGATTTATATGGTTTAATTTTATTACTACAATAAAACTATAATTGTTATTTATTGAAACACGTCTATGCTTTTTGGTATTGAAGGGCATAGTTTTGGCTGACATTCACCTTGTTTAATTTTACTGATTGACTGATAAAGTAAAATGTGTTATTTATAATGTTGCTGTCTGATTTCAAAATTATAATGCTACTCACAGAGTCAGAGTTTAGTTTTAAAAATAAATTGAAGAACTACAAGCTAATTATGTAGATTTCAGTAAGACTGATAATCTGATACATAATAATATCTTTGCCAACAATTGAAAGCCTCATCGGCTATCAGCTTTACTTTTCTAGCTTATAATCTTCCGCTAGGTCTAATATTTAGCCTGTCATGTCATATTTCCTTTATATTGACTGATGGATTTCTAAAGTGTACCTCATAATCTTTATAATATAACGATAAGAAAAGTATGTGTCAAATGAGGTCACATTGTGTTTCGCTGGATTCCCTCATCAAGAAGTCTATATTGACTGGACTGCATTAATGTAGATTACAAAAATCTTTCTCAAAAATAACTTTTCCAGTTTTCCTTATTGGTCTCCCCCAGCCCTTTTCTTACTTAAAATCTTTCTCAAAAAAAAATTTCCTTGTTATTGTATGAAAATATTGTCTTGTGGGCTTTAGACCAGTTTTCTTGCAGTCATATATTATAGACTTACATTTCTGTTGAATATTGAATGCTTGGAATCTTGTGCAGGTTGGAAGGAGTTGTTTTCTGTCATTCTTGGAAGTGACCAAGTTTTATCAGGGAAACCATTTCCAGACTTGTAAGATCTTTTAATTCACATAACAGAATGTTATACTATGTATGTTTTAATATATTGTACTCCTTATCGTTTGTCACTTTATTCTCTTTTAAATGATGGACAAGGAATATAGTATTTGTTAATTGTTATGGCCTGAAATCAGTTCTAGTCTTCTAGGTAGAGCAGTTGAAGTAATCAGACTTGAACAGTCTGTTAAAACTGAATAAAATGAATACAAGAGTAAGCAAATCTAGAGGCACAAAACATTAGTGGCTTTCTGTTGTGCCTTAAGTTTTTGACAAATTTGGCATCGTTGTGACTAATGGGAATCCTCCTATTTATCTTCAAAAAAAAAAAGGTTTTATACTGAGCTCTTGTAGACTAAATTTCATTTATCTCAGTGCTCGGTTTTAAATTTATGTGACATGCTGTATTGATATATTTGTCGTCCAGATGTTCACTAATTTTCTTCTCTTCTGATATTAATTTTGTGATTGTCAGATATCTAGAGGCTGCAAAAAGACTATCAATGGATCCTGTTAATTGCCTGGTTATAGAGGACTCTTTGTAAGTTTATTCTACAGATATTATGCTCAAGTATTTGTTACTTGCAGGAGGGTATTGTCTTGTGAGTAAAGAGTCAGATAGTCAGTGGTTCCTGTTTAGATTTTGCTGTTATAATTGGCTATTCATAGTATCTTTAAAAACATTGGCTGTCCTGCTCTCAAACTTGTTATGAAGTAAAATACTTTGATGATTTGAACTGAAGGTCTAATAACACAGAAAAATCATGCAATTGCTAAGGCAAAGCTGTGTAGCTATGAATGGTTAATTCTCTGTAAGTAGGAGATTCATGCACTAGGTTTATGGTCTGCTGTTTTTTAGATTTTGGTCTGTTAGCTTACACATCTGAGCTCTGCTACTTGACTTTTTGTACACTACTTTTGGAATCGCTTGATCTTACTTGGATTTGAGATTTTATTTGTCATTTTGATGGAGGGGGAAAAGACTACAGATTTACAGAATCTAGATTGGATTGTGCTGATAGAACTTGGTCACTTCCAAGAACTTTGGCCCAAAATACCAAGTGTAATTCAGAAATGTGGTTAAGATTTCATTTATTGAACATTCAATTTTAATTTCATTTGGTTAAGAATTAAGATTAATTTCAAATGAAAGCATTAATCTTGATTAGCAATCCTCCTTGAATATGATTATTTTTTGTCATTTAAATTAACAGGATAGGTGTTAAAGCTGCAAAAGCTGCTGGAATGAAGGTAGTGGTTGTCCCGTCTCAATCCGAGGCTGATGCTGCCGCCTTGGCAGACTCCAGTCTTCAGTCTCTTCTGGATTTTCAGCCTGAGTTGTGGGGTCTTCCTTCTTTTGCTCAATGATTTGTATGTGTCCTCAAGTTTAAATACCCGCCAATTATTTAGGTCAGTTGATTTGATGTTTTTGGAAAGAGTTACTAGATGATGCATTCATTGATGTAAATTTTGGGTGTATAATGTTGAAGTAGATCAAAAAATTTTGGCCGTCTGCAGAAGGTAAAAGTTACTAGTTGATGGACTAGTGTTTTTCTATTACTAAATTCTAGGTTAAAGTATAATCTTATTGTATAGAACCTTTTTTCCCCCTCTTGTAAAGTAGAATAATGCATGGCATATACTATTTGGAATATAAATAATTCATTCGTTTCTTTTTAGTTGCATCAGTATAAAAAGGAGTAGTAGTCCCAAAAAAAAAGGTTATTGCTTATGTCGTATTCCCTCCGTCTCTTAATACAAAGTCTCTTTCTAGCATTTATTACTCACATAATAAAGAGAAAGAGGCTTTTAATTTAGGGACAGAGGGAGTACTAATTGTTGCTTTTAAAGATATATATATATATATATATATATATATATATATATATATATATAAAAAGAATGTTTGGAAATTAAAGGTTTAGAAATCTATGATGAAAGAACAATTTTATTTAATTGTTGGTTGGTACACCCGGGTGTGCATGGCACACCCGGATCAAAACTAATTTGTAACAAAAAGAAAGGCGGAAAGAACATAGCTTATATTTGTAACAAACATCACGACTTTAAAAATGAACACAGCATTGAAATATAAATAACGTGATAATTTTGGTGAATTAATTTTTTAAAAAGGTAAAGGAAAAATGGAAAAGAAAAATCCAACCTTTGCACTTTTTCCCCCTAAAAATCCAACCTTCATTTTATTCCTAAAAAATCCTTTATACCCCCTCTTCTATAAAAGGTCCATTACCTATTGATGACCGGTTGTTTTAAGTTAGATGTCACGTGTCAGCTATTAATAGGTCAATTTTTTTTAATTATTATAAAACAAAAATAATTAAAAAAAAAATCAGATTTTCCAGCCACCATCCTCACCACCTCTATTAAATCCGGCCACCATTACTCACCACCCTCAATTAAATCGGCCACCATTCCTCACCACCTCCCTTTCCGACATCTTCCCCTTACCCTCCCTATCTAGCGACCCTACTTTTGCAGCCACACCCAACTCGCACCACCGCCCAACTCATCTGTTTCTATCCTCCATTACACCAGCCCCGCAAACCGCAGCCACCGACTCCAAACCACCCAGCCACCAACTCCAAACTGCTTCAGCTCCTTGCTCAGCCCAAACAACCGCACGCACAGCCCACAATACTATACAACCACAATCACCACCACCCTAAACCTTCAGCCGCAGCACTGACCCATCTCGCCACCTTCAACGGATCCCCCACTTTCTTCCCATTTTCAGGAGAGAGAAAATTAGTGAGAGAAAATTCCAAATTTTTTTTATGAAACAATCACATTTTCTCACAATCTTTGATATTTTTCACCAAATCGATTTTGTTGTAAGTAATTTAATTAATCACATTCACATTCACATTCTTTGATTTTCATCAATTTTCATTTTATTTTTGTAATTTTGCTAAATTTTGTGATTTAATTTTGCTACATTTTTCGATTGATCATATGTAATTGCTGCAAAATAGATAAAAATGAAAATTCAACAGTTAATCAAATAGTGCCATTGTTATCATTGGTTAGCTGAATTTCTACCTTAGCTTTGTTATATATTGATGATATGAATTTTGATCAACATTGCAATGAAATGATGTTAATTTTAGAGATATTGTTATATATGATGTTTTAATTTTTCTGGGTTGGAATTTTGATTTAGATTGAATTGAATTTGAGGAAGAAAGAAGAAGAAAATTGGGAGGTTTTTAGGGCTGGGAATTGGAAGAAATACATATGCCAGACAACCAATCAGCAGTTTCGAGCGATCATGAAGAAGAAACGTGGGAAAGAGAATTTCGTGCAAATGGGAATTCCATGAAAACGGCTGAGCTTGAAGCTAAGCTTGATGAGGGTAACATTCAAGAAGCCGAATCGTCGTTGCGTGAGGGTTTATCTCTCAATTTTGAAGTACATTTCTTTCCTTTTGATTCTGTACACTTAAAGATTTATCAAGTTAGGGTGGTTTTTAGATGGCATGTATAGTTGCATTCTTGGTAGAATGAAGGTGGTTACGCGGGATAGGTTGTGGCGGTGAGAGAGCGGTTGGCTGGTGTTGGTGGTGTTCTGGCGGTGCAATGGTGGTACAATGTTCTGGTGGTAATGGTGGATAGTTAGGTTGCATCTGTTTTTTAGGAGAGAGGAGAGGGAAAGAGGAGGAGTGAGAAAAGAAATTGAGAGAATTAAAGGAAAAAAAATAAAATATTTTTTACCTGTTTAACAGGTTAAAGGTAAAGTGGATCTGTTGGAGAAGAAGAGATATAAAGGTTGGATTTTTGAGGAATAAAATGAAAGTTGGATTTTTAGGAGGAAAAAGTACAAAGGTTGGATTTTTCTTTTCCATTTTTCCAAAGGTAAAAGATACCAATTGATTTTTGATAGAATATAGGATTAATATTCTAGATATTCTGTTATAGTAGGATATATTTGTTTATATTATGTAATTATCTTTTGAGATTTCCTAACAAGATTAGGTCTCATACTTGTAACCCTATATATTGTAATCAATGCAAGACACTCTAATCTAAGGAGTTTTACACTATCTGACACGGTATGACAACCTAGGTTAAAATCCTAGCTTTTGCAATTTTTTTTAATTCTTTCCAAGCCATAGCCGTCACCCACCCTTCTTCCCTAGCACCACCTAGCCGCCCATCATGACTAAGGATGGAGAATCTTCTTCGTCTGAATTTCATCATGCTTTCGGAGTTAACAATATCGGAAATTTGATTCCTTTAACTCTTGATCGTAACAACGTTCAATACTCGAATTGGGTTGAATTATTTGAATGTCATGCTCATGC
Source organism: Chenopodium quinoa (assembly GCF_001683475.1). Lineage (NCBI taxonomy): Eukaryota > Viridiplantae > Streptophyta > Magnoliopsida > Caryophyllales > Amaranthaceae > Chenopodium > Chenopodium quinoa. The sequence goes on along the minus strand of NW_018742292.1, from coordinate 891,228 downwards.
ATTCAATGTCCTTGATCATATAGGCCCTAAAACTAAAGAGCCTGATGATGTGTCTGATGAACTATGGAAGAGACTTGATTCTGTTGTCAAAAACTAGATATATGGCACAATCTCTAAAGACTTGCTTGAAACAGTATTGTGTAGAGGAAGTACGGTGCAACAAATTTGGAATAAACTCAAGGAGATCTTTTAAGATAACAAAACAACGAGGGCCATTTATCTTGAAAATTAGTTTAATCAATTGCATCTTTCCAAATTTCTTGGCATTGCATCATATTGTCGGGAATTGAAGAATGTGACGGATCAACTTGCTAACGTTGATCAACCCGTGTCGGAATAAAATCTTGTGATTTGCTTGGTTTCAGGTGGGTACAAATTTCAACACCGTTGCTCAATGATACAACAAAAGGAGCCCCTACCTTCATTTCACAATGCACACCAATGACCCTAGTGCTGCTGCATCATCGTTTGTAGCCCAATCAAATAGCTTGGCGTCCACTAATGACACAACACCATCACAGCAGCAGGCCCCTCTAGTGGGAAGGTGTCACGGTCACTTTTGGGTCGACCTAGGCAAGGCCGTCGATCCCCCGCATGGGCGTGCAAGACCCTTGGGATCCCACTTGCATATGCGAGCAAGTGCGTGCTCGATTTGGGAAGAACGAGCCAAGTGAGGCTAGAGTTGCTCACTACCATGTCTAAGGCTTATGAGGTTATCAAGGATAACCCCCAAGTGCTTAGACCATGGTGCTAGCAAAGCATTGGTCAGCTAGGCCTTGGGCCTATGGCTAGCACACGCGCGAGTGCACTAAAAAATCCTCGGAGTGTTTGGATGAGCAAAACTCCATAACAACCTTTGATACTTATTAAGGGGACTTATTAGGACCTTAATAGATCATACATGGCCTTAGGGCCAAGGTTGGATTCAAGGATCGGGCTTGAGATCCAATTATTGTGTTATTGTCAGTTGGGTGTTCACTAGTATTTCATGGCCAGATCAAAATAAAGCTCTTTAGGGGGCGAGTGCTCACTCAAGGGTCAGGGGCTGACTCAAGGGAGGCCTTAGGGCTAGGGGCCTTGGGCATAGTCTTGGACATAGGATGGCATATGGGGACTATAGCACACTTGAATGGCTATGGTGGACAGTCAATAAGATAAACCGACTCGATAGTCCCGACTAGGGCTGGTGCGGGGCGATTTATAAGGGCTTGGGACTTAGTATGGGCATACTAGCTAATGGTGCGTGTTTTGGCTAAGGGATGCTCTTGGGATCATGTAAAGGTGTCTCAATGGTCCACTACTATAGTGGAGACCATAGTGGCTCAGGCATGGATGAACAAGTGCGGACCGTGCTGATGATGACCATGGGTCCTTCGGGGGAACCATGGGCTTGCGTGGCCAGGCGTTGGATATTGAGGAAAGGTCCTAGATTGATGATTGGTCTAACCAAAACCTTCCTTTGTGGACTATTTATAGTAGGGACTCCTTAACGGTTATGCTTAGTCATCGTGGTTGCATGCGGTAACCTTAAATCTAAGGATTGGCTAAGTAGTGGGGATGGTGGGCAGTTATATAAGGTAACCACCAACATTACACCACTCTCCCTAAATTGTCGGGACAGTTATGCTAAAGTGGCACGTGGCTAAGTATGGTTCCTAAATTATAGGACCATGATATTAATGGGTTGACTAACGTTTATCTTGACTATACCTTTGATGTGGTCAAACGGGAACGCGGTTAAGCCCTATGGAGGCGGTTCCTATAAAATAAGAGCACCAGTAGTAGTGAGGTGTAACCATGAATGTGGGTAGTTATTCAGAAGGGATAAGGCCACGTCATGTGGAAGTTACACTAAAGGAGTGGGCGGTTACACTGATCGGGCGGTTGAGCGCCACTTAAGCACACTGATGCATGTCTTCTAAAATGTAGGAGCATGGCATAGGGGGGTGTGACGGTTACTAGGTGGTTACAAGACCATGCTGAATGTGGATAACTTCCTTTAGTACGTGGACAAGTCCAGATACATCCAAGTAAGCATCCAAGTAGTGGGTAGTTATTAGATCATGGGTGTAGTGGGCAGTTACCCTATCTAACTGGGCTGTAGTCAGTGCCTATAAATAGGCCAAGGCATTCATTTTCTTGGCGTCGCGATGACGAGTATCCAGCCTCAAGGGTGTCACCCTTGGCATACATTCATCCACATATACAGCCCTTGAGCAAGGTAGTGGTACCACATAGCCATGCTTTCTTGCTCATTTATGGTTTCGCCGAACCCAACCCTTCGCAAGGGTGATCCGTAATGTCAGGCATGAAAGTCACTCTCATAATGCCCTAGACTTCAAGTCTATCATGGGTGCAACACCCCGGTTGTAAGGATGCTCACCTTTATCCCCATCTTACACTAAGAGGTTCCCATAACTCATCCCAGAACTTGACATTCGGATTGACATGGTATTCAACAACCATATGCCCAACCGCTTGGGACTTTGCATTGCTTGCCTTAACCTGCTCACCGTTCTAATCTAAGCTTGCAAAGTCTAACAACTCTGCCCATGGGTTGCATTGGAAAGGGTCTTGCCTTATCATTGGCATCGTTCTTTCAACAACCCCACTCATTACTTCAAGAATTGGGCGTAACCCCAGTATAACTACCAACCTTTGTAGGATGTCCCCATTCCGGTAGGAATTCTTAAGGGTTTAAGTGTGATTCGCAAGGAACCTTGTTGCTACCAAGGACTTACCACCTCCCTTCCATATTCATTACACTCGCATTGTTTTAAGTCAGTTTTATGAGTGGAGTGGCACCTTGTGCGCACTTCCGGCTTTAAATCAATACATCGATTAAGCTGGTGTGTTATCACATAACACACCGTGACCATGGAAACAAGCAATGTAATGAACCAAAAACAACCATTCTTTTCATTGATAAGATATTTACAATGCATATATACAACAAAGTAAATGAAACTTGAATTGGAATGAAAGACAACAAAACAACCAACACCTAACATAGATAAGTAAGAATCATCACAAAGGATATCTTTCAGCTTTACGAATTAAAGGGGCCGAACTCGGGCTTGAACTTGGCATACTCTGGGGTAGTGGGGTTATACTCTGGTGATGCGCAAGTTGGGTTATATTCTAGTGGTGGAATCACCATATTTCCCTCATCATCACTGAAGTGATATCCCTTCCAACCGGGAGAGCCCTCAGACTTGGCAGGAGCTTAATCCACAATCTCGTCCTCAAGGTTGACCACCTCCACGGCCTTGGTTGCTACCTTGATGAGATTGGGCGCTTGCGCTAATTTCTTAGACCTTCTTTGGGTACGGCATCCAACTCGCTACCTTGTACCGGCGGGTCTTCAATCTAACCACCTGCATGAGCAACAATAGCATTGCAAGGAACGAAATTAGTCACAGAAGCTACCTCCAACTTCGGTGAGGGAACTTGTGAGATGAAGTTACCGCTAACATCCCACACGCGGCTGCATCACTTCTCCATGACTTCCGCCTGACGGTCGTTCATAGAGAACATTTCCCCACCCTTTACTTGATCCCACTAAGAGGACCATGGATCCTCAAGATTGAACCCAAGTTTCTCATGATTCTCGTTCACAAGGGCCTTTAACTGGCTAAGAGACAACCATGGATCGCTCGAGTACAACACCTCCCCTGCACCTGCCAGATTCTCCAAGTATGTCAGTACCTTGGCGTACAAGGGGTCCTCATGTAAGAGGTCTTCTAGTTCCTTCGTCGGCGGAGGAGTGTTTGTCCTCAGAGGAGGCACGCAACCACTCGGTTCCCCAGCGGTAGCACGAAGAGGTTGGCTGCAATCGGGCTGACCGGCACACCCTTAGGAATATCTCTCGTGAAGGTCAGTTTTCTAGCCGTAGGTTTCGACACTGACCATGCTTGCTTCACTGATCGAGAGGTCGAAGGTCTCATTTTTTTTGCGTAGTTTAAGTAGAACTTGCCTTTCCGGCAGGTCGGACCAAATTATCATGGGATAATTTGTGGACTAACTTTTTTTTCTAAGTTAGGGACTAAGGAGGTTCCCGTGATGGCTCCCAGACCAACTCTAGACCAGCCTAACACCCAAGCAATAAAGAATGAACGCACATAAGTAAGATACAAGCACCAACAAATTAAACACTTTATTCATTTCGTGGCTTACAAATTACAAGGAGTTTCTCTCTCTAGAATCTTTCTCTAGAGCTTCCAAATTCCAAGCAAATGAATGCCTTGTCCTATTTATAGGAACTGACTATAGCCCAGTCAGATAGAATAACTGCCCACTATGCCCACTACACCCATGATCTAATAAGTACCCACTACTTGGATGCTTAATTGGATGTATCTGGACTTGGCCACGTACTCAGGGAGTTATCCACGTTCAACATGCTCTTGTAACCGCATGGTAACCGTCACACCCCAATATGCCATGTTCCTACATTTTAGGAGACATGCATCAGTGTGCTTAAGTGACGCTCAACCGCCTGATCAGTGTAACCGCCTACTCCCTTAGTGTTCCTATTTACTAGGGCCACTAAGTGAGTGGAGTAACTTTCACATGACGTGGCCTTATCCCCTCAGAATAACTATCCATGTTCATGGTTACACCCCACTACTCTGGTGCTCCTATTATATAGGAACCACCTTCGTAGTGGCTTTTCGTTTGACCATGTCAACGACACATTCAAGGTGACCGTTAGTCAACCCACTAACATCATGGTCCTGTTTTAGGAACCATACTTATCCATGTGTCACCTCAGCATAACCGTCCCAACAGTTTAGGGAGAGTGGTTCAACGTGGGTGGTTACCTTATATAACCGTCTACCATCCCCACTAATTAGCTAATCCCTAGATTTGAGGCAACCGCATGCCACCACTATGACTAAGCATAACCATCAAGGAGTCCCTAGTATAAGTAGTCCACCAAGGAAAGTTTTGGGTAGACAATCTACAAACCAAGGCCGTTCCTTACCATCAAGCATATGGCCACGTAAGTACATGGTTTCGTCGAAGGCACCAAAGACATCGTTGACCTGGGCTGCACTCGTTTCTCCATGCCGGAGCCACTACGGTTACCACCATAGAGACACCCTAGCATGATCCCAAGAGCATCTCTTAGTCAAACCACGCACCACCTAGAAAGCATGCATCGTACTAAGCCCTCAACCTTCGTTAGTCAACCCGCATCCCTCCTAGTCGAGACTACCGAGTCAGTTTGTCTATTGAGTGTCCACCATAGCCATTCAAGTGTGCTATAGTGCCCATAGGCTATCCTATGTCAAAGACCATGCCCAAGGCCCCTAAACTTAAGGCCACCCTAGGGTCAGCACTGACCCCATGAATGAGCACTCGCTCCCTAAAGAGCTTTATTTTGATCTAACCATGAAATACTAGTGAACACCCAATTGACAATAACACAATAATGGGCTTTCAAGCTTGATCCTTGAATCCAACCTTGGCCCTAAGACCATTTATGATCTATTAGGGTCCTATTAAGTCCCCTCAATAAGTATCAAAGGTTGTTATGGAGTTTTTCTCATCCAAACACTTCGAGGATCTTTTAGTGCGTGCGTGCTAGCCTTAGGCCCAAGGCCTAGCTGACCAATGCTTTGCTAGCACCATGGTCCAAGTACTTGGGGGTTATCCCTGATAACCTCATAAGCCTTAGACATTGTAGTGAGCAACTTTAGCCTCACTTGGCTCGTTCTTCCCTAATCGAGCATGCACTTACTCGCGTAGGCAAGTGGGATCTCGAAGGCCTTGCGCGCCCATGCGGGGTGGTCGACGGCCTTGCCTAGGTCGACCCAAAAGTGACCGTGACACTTAGTCTTTGTGGTGGCATGCAGTTACCTTAAATCTAGGGATTGGCTAAGTAGTGGGGATGGTGGACAGTTATATAAGGTAACCACCCACGTTGCACCACTCTCCCTAAATTGTTGGGACGGTTATGCTAAGGTGGCACGTGGCTAAGTATGGTTCTTAAAATATAATATCATGATGTTAGTGGGTTGACTAACGGTTATCTTGACTATGCCTTTGACGTGGTCAAACGGGAACGCGGTTAAACCACTACGGAGGCGGTTCCTATAAAATAGGAGCACCAGTATTAGTGAGGTTTAACCATGAACGTGAGTAGTTATTCTGAGGGGACAAGGCCATGTCATGTGGAAGTTACTCCACTCACTTAGTGGCCCTAGAAAATAGGAACACTAAGGGAGTGGGTGGTTACACTGATCGGGCGGTTGACCGCCACTTAAGCACATTGTAAGGAATAATTTCAAGCCTTTAAAAATCCCACTAGCTCGAACCCCACTGTGATCATACACTAAAGTACGGTGGCGTCCAAAAGGGAAGAGGATAGAGCAAAAGAGTCGCCAACAAGTTTTTAAGGAACTTGTAAACCGTTCACGAGGTGAAGGTTACACCCCTTAACGATCCAAGAGATCGTCAACTCCATAAGGTCATGAACCAAATAAGAGTTCGGGGATGAAGGTACAAATCCAACCTAAAAGAGATTGAACCTGCCCTAATAATAGGCCTCTACTTTATTCTGCTCGTATTCATGTGCGCTTTCTGATTAACATGCAATCAATAGGATTAACCCTAAACCTGTTTAATCTATGTTGGTTAAACATTAATGCACAAACAAATCTATTATTGGCGATCACTTGAAATTATAATCACATTAACCCTAAACAAGATTATTAATATCTTATTAAGCGTGATTACAAGTACCAAGTTCTCTTTAAACATGCATAAAAAAGTGTGATCAAGCAATAAAGAATATATAATATATATCAAGCAACATAATCAATAATAATTATGAATAATAATAATAATCACCATAATAATAATAGTAATCATGAATAAAAATAATCATTATCAAAATAATAATAATAATATTCATAAATTATTATAACAATTATAATCATAATCATGTTCATGTTAATATTAAGGCATAATAAACATAGCAAGATCCTATGCATGATACTAACAAGATTAATAACAAACCCTAGCATGTCACTAAGCAATAAAATCAAATCTTTAGCCCTAACATGATACTAACATGAATAAATATTAAGAAGAGAATAGGAAGTATCGCAGGAATCATATTTAATATTAAAATTACCCTAGACATGATACTAGGAATATCATAATAACGATATAAACATGATTTCTACATCATAATATCAATAAAATCAATTAAAGTACTTACTTGGATGCCTCGTACCTCTTTCTAATAACAAAATACACACGTTAGTAACTTCAAGGAAAATAATAATAAAAAAAAATTAAATTAAATAATTGAAATAGAGATTTGGGACCAAACCCTCAGAAATTAAACCTTTCACGTCTAGGGCGAAGGCAACTTCGAATATGTTCGGTGTTTCTAGATCTTGTGAATGCGGAATTATTTATTTGAGAAAAGGCTAGTTTAGAAAAGAGAGAGAAAGAATAATCAAGAAAATCTTGATGAGAGTTGGTGATTGAAAAAGGGGAGATATGACCTTTATTTATAGGAAAAAAGAGGGTCGAAGAATTAAGAAATGAATCCAAATTCGAATCGAAATAGAACTCGTAGACAGCAGTTTTTGGGGATTTTGTTTTTATCATATCTTTTGATCCAGGAATCGGAATAAGATGAATAAGATGTCGTTGGAAAGATCTTGAAGTCTACTTTCTAACCCAATTAAAATCAGATTAAAATATGTTGTAGAATAAAAGATATAAACGAAATAGTGAGACGGTGTCAGTTTTGGATAGAGTTTGATATCTTATTCATATCTTTTACGTTATAGCTCGGAATTATTATTATAATATATCATTGGAAAGATAATTTCAAGATCTATCCAACCATATAAAATTTGGATAAAAAATATGAGGCACGAAAATAATATCTGACTGTCTTTGAACATGTTTAAATCCGAATTAGGACTTTAAAAAAGGAAAGTTTTATAAAAAAGGAAAGTTTATATTTAAATCAAATTCCTTAATCTTATCTTTTCAAAAAAGAATAATTAAGATATTTTAGAAACTTATAGAAGATTCTAATCAATCCTAATTAGTTAAGGAATAGGATTAAACCTTTGGACCCTCCTCATGATCATTGGGTCGTAGGTAAAATCCGGTTTGGGCCCAGTTTAGTATTTTGGCCATAACTTCCTCAATATTAATCGGAATTGGGCTTATAATATATCGTTGGAAAGGTCTTTGCAAGCCCCATCCAAATAAACCATTATTGGACCCTTATTATGGACCAAACTAAACTGGAATGGGCGTTTTCATAAAATAGAGTGGGTTTTCGAAAACAGAAAGAAGAGAAAAGAAAATAAAAGCTTTCCGCAACACTAGACTTTTCCACACTTTCGTTTCATTCGATTATGATTCGACGTGAAAGGTACTCATCACCGGGTTTGGTTTTGGGGAGACACAAATGGGTGTCTACAGAAACCCCCACTTTGACTGAGTTTGGAGAAACGCAAGTTTCGAAAACGAAAGCCAAAGTAGCGATAGGGACGGAGAATGATTCAGAACATTCTGCGATCCTAAATCAATCTTGTAACGCCGATACCTGCAAAACTAGCATTAGTTAAATAGATAAAAGAGTTAAGAAACGCGTATCTTGCACCGTCGGGCACACGTCTCTGAAAGTAACCGATTTGATGTTGGTGTTGTTGTTTTGACGACCTCCTTCAAGCCAGAGAATGCCATCCCGCTTGAAAACCGCTACGCCTTGTAACTGCTTCCAAATTAGAAGATTGCTTCACTTGAAACTACCTTCTCCCTCCGCAATGATAATATTCCGCGTCCAAGGGAATATCATCGAAGATTATTTCTCTCGAAACAATCCTCAGTTGTTTGTGACAACTTTCCATAATCTAGGGAACGTCACCTTGCTGTTTCGATGTTCACTCGTCTCTGAACAAATAACTTCTTTTTAATATGACTCTAATTTCCGCTTGTGATAGTCTTCGAAAAGATCACTGCTTCTTAATGTTTTCTATGCTAGTACGTCGGTGCTTTGCTGCTTGTGAACCAGTATGTCGGTGCTTTTGCTGTGATGACAATCCTCTTTTCTTTGGGAATAGTTTCCAACACAACTCTTGTATGATGTATGACAATCCGATTTAGGGAAAGTTGTCAATGCCACGTAACAATCCATCCTTGGAAATGTTGTCACGATGAAGCGACAATCCGTATCTCAGAAAATTTGCCAAAATCCAATTTTGGGAAAAGTTGCCAATGCTTCGTAACAATCTTTCATAAGAACTTTGCTACGATCGACAATCCACATCTTGGAATATAACTCTTGAAAGCAATCCACCTTGGAAATTTTCCAACGCTATGCGACAATCCTTTTAGGAAAATATTGCCACAATTGACAATCCGCGTCTTGGAACATTTGCAAAAAAGAGTCGACCGACAATCCACTTCGGGAAAATTTTCCATTTACAGCGATCTATGAATGTATGACAATCCGAATTTGGAAAAACTTGCCAACAAAGAAGGAGCACGACAATCCACGCTTGGAAACCTTGCCAAAGATGACAATCCAATCTTGGAAAAATTGTCGTTTGAAGAAGATGCACGACAATCCATTTTTGGAAATATTGTCAGTTGGGGATGACAATTCCAATTTTTGGAAAACTTTGTCATTTAATAAGAATGCGCGACAATCCATATTTGGAAATATTGTCGTTTAAGTGCTTGCTTTTGAACCGATTGTAATGAGCCAGTGTTTTAGGCGCTTTAAGCTAAGCGAGATGATCTTTTATCAGGTCAATCACTTAGACTGTAATCAAACCGACTACTTAATCATGTCAAATTGCTTATAGGGGCTAACTGGCGTACCAAGGAACCCAAAATTGCTGCATGAGGTCGAAATCACCTTTCTAGGAGGCTTCGAGCTCTGTTGTTGCTGAAATATCTCTGGCGCCAGGAATTGACTCTGTCGCTGAACACTGTGATAGGGTCTTCCCTGTTCTGCTGCACCTGTATTTATTTTGACTATAGAACTTTGCCAATCTTTAATTATCTTAGGGTTGACCTAAGGCTTAAAATTATCTTAGGGTTGACCTAAGGTTTAAAATTATCTTAGGGTTGACCTAAGGTTTAATGTTGCTTGACTCATCGACTTGACACAACTCAAGGTATAAACTTGACTCGCTGATTGACTGACTCGAGGTTGACTCGACTCAAAGAGTAATGACACATGTGACTCGTGACCCGTGTGTGCATTGTAATGTGATCGTGCGACTCGAAAATGCAAAAAGCAAAAATTTTCTGTCATTTTTGTGGAGGGTACCGACTTTCTCCCGAAAAAGAAAGACGTGAAAAAGAAAATCAAAAGTTTGAAGATGCATGTTGAATGAGCTTAGTCAAATGTTGTTTGATACTATCTCTCAAGGTTCAAGGATTAATCCATCCTAGGCTATCTCAACTGTTGACTCCATGATGAAAGCATTTGGGTAACTTAGGCACGGAGGCTAAGCACTTCATACTTCGTGATGCAATGACAATTATGATTGATTTTGACGAAGCATGCTTCAGCGTTGTGATTTCATGACAAAGGGTTCCTAAGGGAAATATATTTGGTCATGTATGCGTGATGTATGTGATAGTGACACTAAAGCTAGGCCGCAAGAGCTAAGTGTGTGGAAAGATATATTATTGAAAGAGCCAAATAATGGTGACTCTTAGGCTAGGTAAGCTAATGATGTAAGGACCAAGCCCCCAAGTCTAGCTCTAAGTGAAAAGGATGAGCATTGGAGATTCCTTGATATGATCATGGTGTAAGTGTGTGAATGTGAATATGAATTCATGTTTATTACGCCCGCACCTCGATGTGAGGTTGCCTACGTATCCGTTAGGAATCAGGCCGATCGTAGCTCTAGCCGAACCTCGCACAAGTGTGTATACCTCAAAAAAGGTCTTTTTAAGGGTTGTAACGTGGTTAGGCTAAAGGTTTGAAAAAAAGGGGATAAAGGCTCAAGACCCTAGATAAGCCCCCAAGGTGTGCAACCTTGCTTTTGAATCTTTATAATTTTATGCTTGAGTTTCTACTCTTTTTTAGCTCTTTTTGCTTTAGCATTTATTTTATTTCAATAAGTGTGGGCAATCCCGATCATGCGGTCTATCACTCACTTGGCATTCATGTTTCTCAGGCACGGTACCGAGCACTCGATAAAAGACGCAATCTGAGACGTGCTCATATCAAAGATATTTTCATATCAAAGACATTGGAACACTTGCCCTTTTGTACACTTTTATTTATTATTTTTTTTTGCTTATTTTTTCTATTTTGATTTTCTAAAATCACTCAAGCTTTGTTCTTTGAAAATTGCATAAGTTGCACACCATCCCATCCCAAGGTTAGATAGATGTATGTTGAAAAAAGAAGGGTCTATTGTTAGACGAGGCTCAAAGTGGTTTATAAAGAAAGGATTGTATAATTGAAGGGCGAAAGGAGATATGATGTGGCTACAAGGGGTGCCTCAAATCCTTAGTATACCTTGTGCTTAATTCGACATGGTTTTTTTTTTTTTTTTTTTTTTTTTTTTTTTTTTTTTTTTGCAATGCAATGTGATGATCATATGCAAGGAAATAAATGCTCATTTTATTAAAAAAGGTAAAAGGAAAAAATCCTATTAATCTAAAAGAAAAGAAAAGGTGCCTATGCTAGACTTATTGGGGAAAGGAAAAAATGAAGAAGAAATAGAAAAAGAGGTCACAGAATCTTGTCGTTGAAGCTCGCCTCTTCTCTTTTGTTGTTTCATCATTACCCTCATTTTTTGTTTGTCAATCACATGACTCAAATTCGATTCAACACACATAGATGGAGAAGGTGAAGAAATATGGAAGAATGTGAAGAAGATTTAGGTGGAGGGATGTGAAGAATTAAGAATAGAATGTACCCCCTCAACTCAAATGACGGAAAAAAACCGACTCATGCATGAACCTAAGACATGGCCATGGTGATGTATACTCAAAGTGTGTGCTAAGACTAGTGAGTGTGGGTGACATGTTAAGACTCGTGTCATGACCATGTGGCTAGACTATGTAACTAGACTCAAGCAAAGATTAAGTTAAGACTTCACGTATATGCATTAAACTGGACAGACTGTGGTATTTTAGTCATATATTTTGATCTGCGACTCTTATTGGGATGAAACCAACGCAAAATTAAAGATAAAACTCGTGGCTACAGATCCATAGGTGGTACGACTCGTAGTTCTTTCTAGAACTCCAGCTATGACCAAAACAAGTTGACGTTTGTGCTGTAAAAGGGAATAAAAATTCGGGTTGACTTAAAGGAACTATGACTCGATCTTATGTTTATTTATTAGCTCAAATTAATTAATTAATTAATTAAACAAAGTCCTTTAGTCATTAATCAGTTTATTTAGTCTTAACACAAGTCAAACAAACGGTTAGGAAAAATCACATAATAATAATAATATTAATGCACAAACAAATCTATTATTGGCGATCTCTTGAAATTATAATCACATTAACCCTAAACAAGATTATTAATATCTTATTAAGCGTGATTACAAGTACCAAGTTCCCTTTAAACATGCATAAAAAGGTGTGATCAAGCAATAAATAATATATAATATATATCAAGCAACATAATCAATAATAATTATGAATAATAATAATAATCACCATATTAATAATATTAATCATGAATAAAAATAATCATCATCAAAATAATAATAATAATATTCATAAATTATTATAAAAATTATAATCATAATCATGTTCATGTTACTATTAAGGCATAATAAACATAGCAAGATCCTAGGCATGATACTAACAAGATTAATAACAAACCCTAGCATGTCACTAAGCAATAAAAATCAAATCTTTAGCCCTAACATGATACTAACATGAATAAATATTAGGAAGAGAATAGGAAGCATCGCAGGAATCATATTTAATATTAAAGTTACCCTAGACATGATACTAGGAATATCATAATAACGATATAAACATGATTTCTACATCATAATATCAATAAAATCAATTAAAGTACTTACTTGGATGCCTCGTACCTCTTTCTAATAACAAAATACACACGTTAGTAACTTCAAGGAAAATAATAATCAAAACAATTAAATTAAATAATTGAAATAGAGATTTGGGACCAAACCCTCAGAAATTAAACCTTTCACGTCTAGGGCGAAGGCAACTTCGAATATGTTCGGTGTTTCTAGATCTTGTGAATGCGGAATTATTTATTTGAGAAAAGGCTAGTTTAGAAAAGAGAGAGAAAGAATAATCAAGAAAATCTTGATGAGAGTTGGTGATTGAAAAAGGGGAGATATGACCTTTATTTATAGGAAAAAAGAGGGTCGAAGAATTAAGAAATGAATCCAAATTCGAATCGAAATAGAACTCGTAGACAGCAGTTTTTGGGGATTTTGTTTTTATCATATCTTTTGATCCAGGAATCGGAATAAGATGAATAAGATGTCGTTGGAAATATCTTGAAGTCTACTTTCTAACCCAATTAGAATCAGATTAAAATATGTTGTAGAATAAAAGATATAAACGAAATAGTGAGACGGTGTCAGTTTTGGATAGAGTTTGATATCTTATTCATATCTTTTCCGTTATAGCTCGGAATTATTATTATAATATATCATTGGAAAGATAATTTCAATATCTATCCAACCATATAAAATTTGGATAAAAAATATGAGGCACGAAAACAATATCTGACTATCTTTGAACATGTTTAAATCCGAATTAGGACTTTAAAAAAGGAAAGTTTTATAAAAAAGGAAAGTTTATATTTAAATCAAATTCCTTAATCTTATCTTTTCAAAAAAGGATAATTAAGATATTTTAGAAACTTATAGAAGATTCTAATCAATCCTAATTAGTTAAGGAATAAGATTAAACCTTTGGACCCTCCTCATGATTATTGGGTCGTAGGTAAAATCCGGTTTGGGCCCAGTTTAGTATTTTGGCCATAACTTCCTCAATATTCATTGGAATTGGGCTTTTAATATATCGTTGGAAAGGTCTTTGCAAGCCCCATCCAAATAAACCATTATTGGACCCTTATTATAGACCAAACTAAACTGGAATGGGCGTTTTCATAAAATAGAGTGGGTTTTCGAAAACAGAAAGAAGAGAAAAGAAAATAAAAGCTTTCCGTAACACTAGACTTTTCCACACTTTCGTTTCATTCGATTATGATTCGACGTGAAAGGTACTCATCACTGGGTTTGGTTTTGGGGAGACACAAATGGGTGTCTACACACACTGATGCATGTCTCCTAAAATGTAGGAGCATGACATAGTGGGGTTTGACGATTACCAGGCGGTTACAAGAGTATGCTGAGCGTGGATAACTTCCTTGAGTAAGTGGACAAAATCATATACATCCATGTAATCATCGAAGTAGTGGGTACTTATTAGATCATGGGTGTAGTGGGCATAGTGGGCAGTTATCCTATCTGACTGGGCTGTAGTCAGTGCCTATAAATAGGCCTAGGCATTCATTTGCTTGGCATCGAATTTGGAAGCTCTCGAGAGAGATTCTAGAGAGAGAAACTCCTTGTAGTTTGTAAGCCACGAAATTAATAAAGTGTGTAAGTCGTTGGTGCTTGTCTCTTACTTGTGTGCGTTCATTCTTGATTGCTTGAGTGTTAGGCTGGTCTAGACTTGGTCTTGGTGCCATCACGGGAACCTCCTTGGTGCCTAACTTAGATAAAAAAAGTTAGTCCGCAGCTTATCCTGTGACAACAGGGGTTGTGGCACTAGTGGTCGCGATTGGGGTTATAACTAGGGGTGAGCAAAAATTTCGGGTACCTAGAATTGGAACCGGAACTGGTTAGGAACCAACGGGTTCGGAACAGGAATTGGACCTGGTGGTTCCAATTCCGGGTAATAAATTAAGGACCCGGTTATAACCGATTCCAATTCTCAATTTTTCAGAACCGGAACCGGTTGGGTATCGGTTACCTAATATATGCTAAACTAAATAAATTTCAAATAATAAAAACATGTTGAATGTATCTAAATTTTAAATTAAAAAAGTACTAGTAATACCTAACATAAATACAAATAGCTTAATGCATATATAAATATAAGTATTAACGCTAAAAATGAGCCTAACTAAAATAAGAATTATAATTTGTATTATATTTTAACAATTACATACATAAGTGGGTACCCGGAACCGGAACCGGTACCCGGTAGTTCCAATACTAATTCCTAAATTTTAGGACCCGATTGAACCAATTCCAATTCCGGATCCGAATTTTAGGATCCGGTTCCAACCAATTCTAAGTCCGGGTCCTAAAGTTTTGACCGGGTACCCGGTTTGCTCACCCCTAGTTATAACCGTGGTCGGGGTCCACAACAACAGTAGCCCAGCAACAACAACAAGGTGCACCAACCTAGGGCATCCCACAACAGTAGTGGGCTAGACCATCAACATATGGCCAGGCCACACAGCAAGCCCTGCATTGGTGGTATGCACCATATCCGCACTCACAGCAGCAAGGCGCACCAGCCTAGGGCACGCCACAACAGCAGTGGGCTAGACCATCAGCATATGGCCAGGCCACACAGCAAGCCCCGCATTGGTGGTATGCACCTTATCCGCACTCACAGCAGCAATGGGCTGCTTCCCCTAGGCCCGAACCTCCACCGCAGCATGCCCATCCATCACAAGCATACTACTTGGGACCTCCCCACAACAACAACAACAAGGCTCGGAGTACGGTTCAGCCATGACTCCAACTGAGTTAGGCATTCCAATTACAAGTTATGGTCATTCTAATATTGCTAATAAAACTTTGTCTTTGCGTGATGTGTATTTAGCCCCTCAAATTATCAAGAATTTAATTTTTATTAGAAAATCCACTTCTAATAATTGTGTGTCAATAGAGTTTGATCCTAACGGTTTTTCTATGAAGGATCTTCGAACGGGAAAACTAATAACCAGATGCAATAATAGCGGGGATCTCTATATTGTGACCAAAGCACCACCGTCAACTTGTTTAGCCACTTCTCTCACGACTTTATCTCCATCCACATGACACAATCGTTTAGGACATCCCGGAGCACCTACTTTTAATTATCTTAGAAGTAAAAGTTTCATTGATTGTAATAAGGAGCATGACTCCAATATTTGCGTAGGTTGTCAATTAGGAAAACATACTCACTTTTCGTTTCATAATTCCAGTACTACTTTTTCTGCTTTTGACATTATTCATGTCGATTTGTGGACTTCTTCTATTCATAGTGAAAAAGTTCACGAATATTATCTTGTTCTATTGGATGATTTTACTCATTATGTATGGATTATTCCTCTTGTTTACAAGTCTCAAGCTTTCCAAACCTTCCTTAATTTCCGTCTATATGTTCTCACTTAATTTGAACGTCCCATAAAGTCCTTTCAAAGCGACCATGGTCGTGAATTTTATAATGATCCGTTCAAATTATTTTTTTGTAAAAAATGGTTTGGTTTTCCGTTTCTCTTTTCCTCACACCACATCTCAAAACGGTAAAGCCGAACGCATGATTCGTATACTTAATAATGTTAAGCGTACTTTACCCTTTCATGCTTCACTACCACCGTCTTTTTGGCACTTTGCCTTTGAAACAACCACATATCTCCTAAATATCCTTCCTACCAAAACTCTCAATGATAACTTGCATTTTGGTATGGTTTTAGGGTGTCTTTGAACCTTGTTTACTTGATAAAATCGGTTTTTTAGTTCACTTGCACTCCATTATTATACAATTTTTGTGTATCCTATGATTCACGGGTTGTTCATGTTTTTTTTGAGTTTTTAGGCCTAAATACGACCAAGTGAAGCCTATGGATGATGAACCAAGTTTGATAGCAAGAAGATGATGGAAAGAAGCCAAGGCAACGGAGCCAAGTCAAGAAAAAGAAGAGAGTGCAGTGGAGCGGCCTCTCCTTAGGCGCGGCCTCTCCAGGTCAGTGGAGAGGGCTCTCCACCCTGTTGCTATAGGTACTACCTAACTTGGAAATTTTAAGGATTTTGTGTGGAGAAGCCTCTCCAACATTATGATGCGGCCTCTCCACCTATTTGGAGAGGCCTCTCCACCTCGTTGCTAAACTTCCTGCCTCCCTTGGCAGATTTGAAAGAGGAAGTGAGGAGAGGCCTCTCCAACTGGAGCGGCAACGGCCTCTCCACCTTTTTGGAGAGCCCTCTCCACCCTGCTACGGAGCATTCTGCCCCTTTAGTTCCCTAGTTTGGAGCGGCCACTCCAAGACATGGAGTGGCCTCTCCAGGCCTTGGAGCGGCCTCTCCAGGCCTTGGAGCGGCCTCTCCAGGCCTTGGAGAGGCCGTGCCTGATAGGTTTTACGAGCTTTTTATTGCGGAGTTTACTATGTAATTGGGAATATAAATAGCTATAGGGGCTCATTTGTACGAATCTTCTTCCTCCTTACCTCTTTTAGACATATTCTCTTAATTAGCTCATAGTTTTCCTCTCCCTTAGTTTAGTTTCTCAAAAACTCAATCATTTGTAAGAATTATTGGAAGTTTGTTCCACCAATTTCAACAATTTCTCAACCTTGAAGTTTATTAAGTAATCTCTCTTCTCTATCTTTTTCTCTTAATTTTCAGTTTTAATTGTTTTGAGTTGATAATTTCTCCCTTAATTTTGTTTATTTGTTCTTGCATGTTTAATCCATTCTTATTCTATCTATTTCCTAGCTTATTTGAATTCATGAAAACCCTAGATTTAATTGTTAGAGTAATTTTCACAATGTTTAGTGAGTAGTCTCTTAGTTAGGGATTAGGTGAAAACCCAACCAAACTATGGTTGATTAACTTGGAATTGTTCATGTTCTACCTTGGATTGATGGTTGTTTATGCTTGAATTGATTATTGCATTTGTATTTTGATGGCCACTTGATGCTCATGTGTTCATCCCTCTTCTCACATCGAAAGATGGAGTTTTGGGGTGAGTCCTTTCTTGTGAAATTGGATTATGCTACTTTGCTGATTGTGAATGTTTGGTTTCATTGAGTAGGATGCTTTAGTGCGGTAATTAGGTGAGAAATCCCAATTTTTTGCCTCATACTAGTTCGGAACGATCGAGAGACAAACTCAAGCTAGGAACCCACTTCCTATCCTTGAGACTTAATCCTTGTCATGTTATTGCTTAATCTAAGGAGTTCTTATGTTGTGACTTTGAAAGAAGGCAATGTTAAGTTCCTATTCTATCTTCCATGTGTGCTCATGATTTATCCTTGTTGTTGATTCCTTTGTTTTGGTTGGCGTTGAATCCCGTTTCCCCTAGCGTTCCTTTATATAGTAGTTAACCAATCAAAACCCAATTTGTGACCGAATTAGCTTACAACCGTTTCATATTCTTGGTGTTCTTTACCCATTCCCTGTGGATACGATCTTTTACTTACCCTAGACTAGTCTTAGGTTGGCTTAGGTAGAAACATTTTTTGGTTTTAGGGTGATTGTACAACGACTGATTAATCCTCTACCAAAATGGCACCGTTGCCGGGGAATGGCTTTAAGCATTGAGTTACTTATGAGATATCCGAGACTAGTTCATTTGTATAGATTTATTTTTCTTTGTTTTCTTTGAATAACCTAGTAATCTCCCATCTAGTCTTCTTTGTTTATGCCCAAACATAGAAATAAGACCCTTTCTCTTGTGTCGTTGAACCTCGAGCTTGAAAAGGTTGTGAGGGAAAAGTGAAGAGAAAAGAGGGCGATAGCTAGCGATGCTACTTCGAGTGAATCGCAAGTTGAGGTTGAGTCCGATCATTCTAGTTATAGTGATTCTAGTGGAGGCATCATTCCATTAGAATCACCAAGGAAAAATTCTCTAACTTTTTCACCCATCCGCCAATTCGACATGGCCCAACCGAACAAGACTTTGAGAGAGTTTGGTGTCCCTCCACCATATCAAGAAGCGAGTGGGATTGTTACTCCCACCACCGAGGAAAACAATTTTGAGATAAGGCCCACCCTTTTCACCTTGATCTAGGGTCATCAATTCTCTGGGGCCAAGCATGAGGATCCCATTGCACATCTTAAGCAATTCACACGGTATTGTAGCACCGTGAAGGCAAATGAGGTGACTCCGGAATACATCCTTCTAAGTATGTTCAAATTTTCTCTCGCGGAGAGTGAAGGTGATTGGCTTGATAGGTTGACGCCGAACTCATTGACAACTTGGAATGAGGTAAATTCAGCATTCCTTGGGAGGTTCATACCTCTTGGAAGAACGGCGAAGCTGAGATCCAAAATTTCAAATTTCCAACAAGAACCCGATGAGTCTCTCTATGATGCTTGGGAGAGATACAAGAGCTACCAAAAATAATGCCCACATCATGGCATGGAAGATTGGCTCTTATTACATGGGTTCTATAGGGGTCTCTTGAGGGCGGATCGCATACTATTGGATGGAGAATCGGGTGTTCCACTCATGAACAAGCCACCATTGAAAGCACACAAAATCATCGAAGAGGTGGTGCAAAACTACACCGATTGGAGTCATGATGAGAGGAACTCCGCTAAAAAGGGAGGAAGGTATGAGGTTAGTGCTATCAATATGCTTAGCTCAAAATTAGATGCCTTGTCGTCTAAATTTGATCAAATGGAATCTTCTCCCCCTCCCATTTTCCCTCTTCAAAACTCACATGCATCTAATTCTTCAAATGACAGTCTGTCTATGCAATTGGTGTCTTGTGAAATTTGTGGTGGTGAAGACCATATGTCTTCGGAGTGTCCTTTGTTTCATGAGAAATGTTCCCCTTATCTTTCTATGGAACAAGTTAATAATGTGCATGCTAACCCTAGTTTTGACCCCCTACTCCAACACCTATAATGAGGGATGGAAACATCACCCCAATTTTGGCTAGAGAAGTGGCCAAACCCAAGGGCAAGGTAGTGGTCAAGGTCAAGGTTAAGCTAGTGGTGGTGGTAATTATCTGTCTAATAATCAACATAATTATAGAAATGACAATAGGTACCAACAAAAAGGCTAATACTCTTCCACTTACAACCCACCCGGTTTCAATGGAGGTGTAAGACCAAATCTAGCTCCTATTCCTAAACCGCCACTTTAAATTCAATCCCCTCCTCCTCCTAAATCTAATTTAGAAAGCATGTAGCAATTCATCAACACCGAAACTAAAAAGACAAACTACTTAGAGGAAAGCTTAAAGCAAATGCAAACCCAAAATAAAATGTTGGAAAATCAAATGGCCCAAATAGATAATGCCCTTAAAGGCAAGTCTATTACCTCATTGCCTAGTCAAGGTCTAGATCCTAGAGAGCAAGCCAATGCCATTGTAACTAGAATTGGGAAAAGCTTGGGGCAGTTAAAGGGAAGGGAATGCAACATGACTTACAAGGTGAGAAGTTAAAAGAAAATATGATACAAATGAGTGATTCCCATGGAGAGTTGAAAGTGGAAAAAGAAAAAGATAAAGAAGAAGAGAAAAACAAAGAAAAGAAGTTGAAAAAGAAAAAAAAAGAGTGAAATCCCGCTTCATGTGGCAAAGCTTTCTTTTCCGGGAAGATTTGTCGGGTCTAGACTTGATGCACAATTTGCTAATTTTTAGAAGTCTTAAGAAAGCTTTATGTTAACATACCATTCACCGACGCTATAAAACAAATGCCAACTTATGCTAAATTTCTTAAAGACATTTTGAGTAATAAAAGAGAAGTAGACTTTGTGGAAATGATTAATAAGCAGGAAAATTGTAGTGCAATTATTCAAAATAAGTTGCTCACTAAGCTTAAAGATCTCGGTAGTTTTTCTATTCCATGTGCTATTGGTGAAATGGTAATTGATCGTGCTTTGTGTGATCTTGAAGCTAGCATAAGCTGATGTCCCTCTCTATGTGCAAAAGACTTGGCCTAGGAGAGTTAAAGCCCAATAACATTTCCCTTCAATTAGCTGATCGTTCGGTTAAGATGCCTTTGGGAAAATAAGAGGATGTCCCCCTTAGGGTGGGTAAACTTTACATTTCCAAAGGACTTTATTGTACTTAATATGGATGAGGACTTGAATACCCCTATAATTCTAGGTAGGCCTTTCTTAGCCACGGCGGGGGCTATTATTGATATGAAAAATGGTAAATTTTCTTTGCTTATTGAAAAAGAAAAAGTGGATTTTAAATTGAACCAAGTTATGAAATGTCCTTCCAACATGGATGATTGTATGAGTATTGATATTGTTGAGAATGTTATTAATGAATCCATACAATTGCATTTGCATAACACTAATGATTCTCTTGAGTGTGAACTTGAAAGCAAAGATAGGTCTTGCAATGAAGACATGGAGATGGAGCCAATTGAGGAGAATTTTGACTCAACCCCCATGGACAAGGAAGAAACAAACCTTTTGATTTGAGAAGAATAAGTGAAGAAAGAGCTCATGAACGACAATGGTAAGGAATATCCAAGTGTAGAGCTAAAACCTCTACCATCCAACTTGAGGTATGAGTTTCTTGGTCCATCTTCTACTTTTCCGGTTATTATTAATCCTTCATTGGATGAGGTTCAAAAATCAAAATTATTGAATGTATTGAGGATGCATCGCAAAGCTTTGGGATATAAAATGGATGATTTGAAAGGTATAAGCCCAACGCTTTGCATGCATAGAATTTTATTAGAGGATGATGCTAAGCCATCAATTGAAAGACAAAGAAATCTTAATCCTCCAATGATTGAAGTGGTCAAAAAGGAAGTTCTTAAACTACTTGCCGCCGGTATCATTTATCCTATTTATAATAGTAGATGGGTGGCACCGGTGCAAGTAGTCCCTAAAAAGGGGGTGATGACGGTTGTCAAAAATGAGAAAAGTGAGCTCATCCCTACAAGAACTATTACCGGTTGGAGGATGTGTATAGACTATCGTAGGCTAAACACATCCACCAAGAAAGACCACTTCCCATTGCCTTTTATCTTGATGGTTATTTCGGGTTCTTTCAAATCCCAATTCAACCGGATGATCAAGAGAAAACAACATTCACTTGTCCATATGTCACCTATTCTTAACGTAGGATGCCATCTGGTTTATGCAATGCCCCCGCTACTTTCCAAAGATGTATGATGGAAATTTTTACGGAAATGATTGAGAAAGAAATGGAGGTTTTTATGGATGACTTCTCGGTAGGGGGAAGTTCTTTTGATGATTGTTTAATTAATCTCACACGATGTTTGAAAAAGTGTGAAGAGGTCAGCCTTGTCCTTAATTGGGAGAAATGTCATTTTATGATTCAAGAAGGCATTGTTCTTGGCCATAAAATCTCATGAGGGGATTGAGGTTGATAGGGCTAAGGTGGATGTAATAGAGAAGCTCCCACCCCCTACAAATGTGAAAGGGGTGAGATCTTTCTTGGAACATGCCGGTTTCTATCGGCGTTTCATCAAGGACTTCTCTAAGATAGCCAAACCTCTTACTACACTTCTTTAAAAGGAGTGTGATTTTTTATTTGATGATGCTTGTCTAGATGCATTTTATAGGTTGAAGAATGCATTGATATCGGCACCAATAGTGCAAGCTCCGGATTGGAGTCTCCTCTTTGAATTAATGTGTGATGCGAGTGAAATGGTGGTTGGTGCCGTGTTGGGGAAAAAGAAAGAAAAGAGGGTGCACGTGATCCACTATGCAAGCAATACATTGAATGATGCACAAAAGAACTACACCACAACCGAAAAGGAGCTTCTTGCAGTAATCAATGCTTTTGACAAGTTTCGTTCTTACCTTTTGGGATCCAAGACCATTGTCTACACCGACCATTCGGCAATCAAGTATCTCATGTCCAAGAAGCATTCAAATCCTAGGTTGATGAGATGGGTGCTTGCTTTGCAAGATTTCGATATAAAGGTGAAAGACAAGAAGGGAACGGAAAATTCGGTAGCGGATCATTTGTCAAGGTTGGAGATTCGAGATGAAGATGTTGATCAAATTCCGATTAATGATGAGCTAAAAGATGATGTTTTGTATGCTATCCAAGCAAATTCATTGCCTTGGTATGTCGATATTGTGAACTACTTGTCTTGTGAGGCGATCCGCCGAAGTTCACCCCTCAACAAAGAAGAAAATTGAAGCATGAGTCAAAAATGTACATATGGGATGATCCTATTTTGTACAAGATAGGGGTGGATGATCTTTTGAGAAGATGTGTTCCCGATGATGAAATTCAATATGTGCTTCATATGTTCCACTTATCACAATGTGGCGGTCATATGGGAGCAAACAAAATGGCTGCAAAAGTGTTGCAATGCTTGTTATTTTGGCCTACTCTTTTCAAGGATGCACGGATATTTGTGAAGACTTGTGACAAATGCCAAAGAACCAGGAACATTTCAAAGAGGAATGAAATGCCTCAAAACCCGATCTTGGAATTGGAGGTATTTGATGTTTGGGGGATCGATTTCATGGGTCCCTTTCCTTCATCATACGGTAATCTCTACATCCTTGTAGCGGTGGACTATGTGTCCAAATGGGTGGAAGCTCTTGCATCACCAAAGAATGACTCCAAGGTGGTGATGAAAATGTTTAAAAATATCATATTCTCAAGATTTGGCGTTCTACGAGCTGTGATAAGTGATGGAGGATCTCATTTTGCTCATAGAACATTCAAGTCTTTATTGGCTAAGTATGGAGCTCATCATAAGGTTGGGTTGTCCTACCATCCTCAAACAAGCGGTCAAACGAAGGTATTAAATAGAGAAATTAAACTCATTCTTAAGAAGTTCGTGGCTAGAAGCAAGAAGGATTGGGCGGCAAAGCTTGATGATGCCTTATAGGCATACCGTACGGCTTTTAAGTCTCCCATTGGAACCACTCCTTACAAGTTGGTTTATGGGAAGTCTTGTCATTTGCCCTTAAAATTGGAACACAAGGCTAAATGGGCAATCAAAGCCTTGAATTTTGACCTCAAAAGTGACAGAGAAAAGAGAATGCTAGATTTGCATGAGTTAGAGGAATAGAGAATGAATGCATACAATAGTGCAAGCTCCTACAAGGAAAAGTCAAAGGAATTTCATGACAAATACATCATCAAGAGGGCCTTCAAGGAAGGTGATAAGGTTCTCCTCTACAATTAGAGATTAAAGTTTTTTCCCGGAAAGCTTAAGTCAAGGAGGAGTGGTCCTTTTCAAGTGGTAAAAGTATTTCCCTACGGCTCAATTGAAGTTTGGAGTGAGAGCACCGGAACCGGAACGTTGAAGGTGAGTGGTCAACGCCTCAAGGTCTATTATGAAGGTGACAAGAAAGGTGTGGTGCACTCCATCAAAGTGAAATAATTCAAAGGCTCCGATTAATGTAATCAAAGGATCGTCAAGCTAGTGACGTTAAAATAGCGCTCCCAGGAGGCAACCCGACTTCCTCGCCCTCTCTCATTAAACTATTACTTTATTCCTATTATTTTAATTTTTACTAACTTTTCTATCTTAATATCCTTTGTAGGTATTTGACGGAAGGAGAAGTAAGAAAAGAAATTTTTGTTGAAGTAAAAAAAAAAAAAGGGGTTTATATAAGGTTGCAGCTGCAGTGAAGGAGCGGCCTCTCCAGTAATTAGGAGAGGCCGCGCAAGCAAAGCAAAAGTCGAGGCAGAATTGAAATTTAAAGGTTGGAGCGGCCTCTCCAACTCCATGTCGCGGCCGCGCCTTAGGAGTGGCCTTTCCTCTCCTTCCCCAAACATTCTGCCTTAGAAGCAGAATTCAAAATTTCCTTGAGGAGCGACCTCTCTACAAGAAGGTCGCGGTCGCTCCTGAGGAGAGGCCTCTCAAGTACCTTGGAGAGGCCTCTCCAGCCCCATCACCAACAATCTGCCTCTAAGTTAGATTCAAATTTTTTTAAAAGGAGCGGCCTCTCCCGATTCCAACTGCGGCCTCGTCAGGTTAGAAGCGACCTCACCTGTTCATCAGGAGCGGCCGCACCTTAGCATTTCAGCTCGAGGAAGAACCCATTGTCTTCGGTAGGCGTGGCCTCTCCACTCTACAGTCGCGGTCGCGCCTACTAAGGAGCGACCTCTCCAGATCCTTCTGCAGCCGCGCCTAGGTCAGTCAGACCCTCCTGACTTCGGTAGTCGCGACCGCTCCTCTCACCTGCCACGGCCACGCCTATCTGGCGGGGTCGATTTCAGCCCCTTTTTCTATATATATATATATATATATATATATATATATATATATATATATATATATATATATATATATATATATATATATATATATAAACCAAACCAGTAAAACCGACCCCCCTCTTCCTTTCACATTCTTTCACTCTTTCTATCACCATTCTCACTCAAACCCTCTTTTCTCTCTCTAAAAGCACCTCAAGCACTCATCTTCTCTCATCAAATCCTCACCTCTATACTCAAATTTTCTCACCAAAATTCACAAGTCCTCAATCCTCACCACATTTGCAACAAATAGAACCCAAATTTTCACATTCTCAAGCAAGAACAAGGAAACCCCCAAATTCACCATTCATTTGAGGAACAAGAAATGGGTCAACAAATTTGAAGCAAGGAGGTACAAAATTGAGCAAGAATAAGCAAATTTAGAGTATTTTCATACTCTAAGGGGTATAATTCATTCCCTTTCTTCACTTTCCCTCTTGAACCTTAGGGTTCTTCTTGTTTATTTCTTAATTTTGGTAAATTTATGTGAATTTTTGTCATCCTTGTGTGTGAAATTGTGGAATTTATTGTTGATATTGTGAGTATAGTCCTACATTGTCTACTATGATGTGGAAATTGTAATTTGTGAACTTGAAAAATTGTGAGTTTAATTTAATCGTGAAATTATCATTGTTCATGCTTGGTTGTTAATAATTGTTTGTAATACCCCATATTTTTATACGTATTTTATTTAAAATATGTTTTTTATAAGGGTATTTAAATAATTTTAGTATTTTAATTATGATGTTTTAATTATTTATCCCATGTAAGTTGGGAATATTTTACTAAAGGAAAGTTTGTTTAATTAATTATTTTATAAAAGTTGGGGTTTTATTTTAAGAAATTATGATTTTAACAAGTTTTATTAGGGAAGGGATTAGAAAAAACTAAAGGAGGAAAGTTTAGGGTAAAAAGGGTGATAGAGAAGGGGTATAAATATCCCTCTTGAGGCAATTCAACTTTGCCCAGAGTGGAGAAAACCCAAGGTAAACTTCTCTCCCTTTTCTCCTTATTTTCTTATTTCTTTTTCTTTTTCTCTCTCCTTCCCTTCCCCTTCTTGTTTGCGCAACACCACCACCGGTGGACCGGCGACCACCAGCACCATCCGGCAGCAGCGACGACCACCGGCGCTGGCAGCAGCAGCTTTCGAAAAAAAACATTACAAATTAAATATTTCTTACCCAAATTTAATCTAGGATTTAATCTAATTGTAAATTATGAGTTTGGAGATTTAATTTTTATGTTTGGTTATTGTAATTATGTTAATTAATTTTCAGATTTGGTTTTAAATTAAAAAGCCCCAAAATTTTGAAACCCTAGGTTCTTGATTTATGAGTTATTGAAGGATTATGATGTATAATGGGGTAGACCTTTGTTTTAAGTGTTTTAAGGCTTAATTACAGCAAGTTTTAATTACAATAAAGTGCTGGAATTTTATGTTAAACACTTAATATTATGTTTCTTGAAGAAATTTTAATTACCCATTAATTGGGACTTAATTATGGTGTTTTAAATATAATTCCAGCTTAATTTAATTAAATTATGAGGGGTTTTAAAATAGTATATATTGCTGGAAATTTGTTTAGAGTGGATTTTAATACTCTATTACGAATTTAATGTGTAGGAGACTTTGAAGTAAGCAATTTCTACTAGACGTGGCAATTTTAAAATCGCACTCAAGGTACGTACGCGTACTTAGCACATTTTTGGTGATGTAGTATCATGCTAGACTCGATTCAATTAATCCTAAATAGTATCATGCTAAGATTTATAATTGGAAATTGTGGATTATTGATATTGGTGATTAAATTAGAAAGTATGATTTATTTGAGATGGATTAATATTTGGAAAATGAATGTTTGGCATGTTGTGTTTGAACCACACATTTATTTATGGCATGTTAGAATGCATGATTAATTAAACTACATGTTTAATTATGTTAGGAATATTGAAAAGGAATTTTATTATGGTTCAAATAATTTTTATTGATGCTTTAAGCATGAGGAAGGAGCTATATAAGTGTCTATGTACACAAGGAATAAATGGTATGTTGGTGCCTTTGTGCACTTAAGGTGTTTTTAACACCGAGGGATAGGATTTTTGGCGCTTTATACGTTTAAGGTGTCTTTGACACTGAGGTAGATTTAAAAAGGGTTCAACATTAAATATTATGTGGTCACTAAATATTCAAGAATTAATTTGGTATGTTTGGTTGATTGAATAATTATTGTTGATTGATTTATTATGCTTTGAGAGTCATCACCAAGTCCAATAACATGTAAATAACGTAAAGTGAAAGAGATTACGCACCAAAACTCTAGGAACGTATATACCTTGAGTATGAACAATGGGGGGAGTTATGGGGTTTTATATTTAACCATAACTTCTAATGGAGTACAGGACGATGTACATTCCTTTTATTTATTATTATGCGCAGGAATTCCGCCACCTTTCAGTGGTTTTGTCGTTGGCACGGTTAGCTCCCGTGTCAGTTAACCTCAATTTATTTGGGGGAGGATAGTTGGAAACCCGTTCGATGCGTAATCAACGCTAAATGAATTAGTTAGTGTCTAGTCATTGTGTCTTGTTGATTGTTGTGTGTGCTTGTAAACAGGTGCAATGAGGTAAGTGTTTTGATAGGTGAAAGCATGTTAGTGTGTTTATTACGCTTATGTACTCAGCTTTGCTGATTGTGTGTGTTTGTGTGATTGGCCATGTCTTTATCTTGGCCCTATGATGACCCATTTTTAATGGAGAGTAGTGCAGGCAAGTAGAGATAAACTTTTCAGGTATTGAAGCATATTCATGATGGGGCATGAGAGAATAGTGAATCTTGCTAGCTTTCATTAGTTTACGATGTGTTTTATGCTTTATTTATTTATGACATATTTTATGTGGACTAACACAAAGGTTTGGTTTTGGAACGGTTTTGAATAAGGGCCTTTAATGGTTCCAAGTTGTAATTTGATTTTATTTGACTTTGATTGTTTGGTTTTAAACTTTACTTTCGTTTGGTTGACTTTTGAGTTGACTTGTTTAAACGGTTTTTAATTTTAAGTATTCCGTTGTGTATCTTTGATAATTGCCTTAGTCGTTTTCACGGTGGCGGTAATGTCTTAGATATTCCTAAATCGTATTTAAAAAAAGGTAGAATGAGTATTTAAAAGAAAGGAATTTCTAGGGTGTTACAAAGTGGTATCTGGGAGCTTAGGTTGAGATTTTTAATTACCACTAACCCGAAAACGTTTTTCTTACTATGATTTAAACTTGGCCAAGTATTAATTTAATTATGCAACGTTAATTGTTCCGATTTTATTTTTTATATATATATTTTTTTAAGGGGCCGAAATTTTATTTATTTATTTATTTTATTTTGGTCCGATTTTTTTAGGGGGACACTCGAATTTTTTTTTAGAATGTCAAAAATTTATTTTTTTTAGTAGGGCCAAAATTTTGGCCCTCTTCCCATTAAATTCGAAAAAAAAATTTAAGACAAGTAGAAATATTTTTTTAAAGTTTTGCAGGGAACAAGGATTGAGGTAAGAATTATGTGTTAAAAGGTTTTATTAACATGTTGGTGAGCTTGGGTAGGAAAAGAAAGGGCATATAGGCTAGAATTTAATTTCCCTGTGTACATAATTTTATTTTGAGTGTTCAAGCATGTTGTTTGACTAGATGTTTGTTGATGAAAGCATGCAAAATGTGTATTATTCTATGTGATCCTTTGAAATTGTATGATTGAACACCGAACTTAATTCCTACAAGACTGTATTATTTAGTTTATTTCTTTTTGGGAAGGGAATTTTTTTCTAAGCCTTTTCTCTACAGGATGCCAATCTTTCCTAGAAAATTTACACAAATGGGATATCTTGTAAAGAAACATAATGAACACCCCTACGACTTTGTAGAAAAGATCAGATACTTTTGTTCCTACATGAGCAATGTCTTACGAGACAGAGTTTATGACACCCCTGATCGTATTTCGGCTATGATTGTCCATTGTCTTCTAGAGGAGCCCCCTTACATTGCTGTCAAACAGAGATTTTCTGATTTTTACCTTCCAGGAGACATTCCGAATTACCATACAAAGACTATTATGGCAAGTGGTGTCCAGATTATATTTTCTTAACTAAATATCTCGTAAGAGTGGAGAAAGCTCATTGTCAGCACTTAAATCTTCCCTACCCTGACTACTACTACGATAACCCAGTAGGGAACAATCCTCCTCCTAATCAACAACCAGGGAATTCTTCTTCGTCAGGGGATGGTCAGGCAGAAAATGGAGAACAATAAGAGGGAGATATTTCACTTATTTGGAGATTTCTAATCCTAATCCACCTCCAACTCTAATAATAATAGACATTTCATCGGATGAGGAGGAAGAAGGGGAGTTTGTACAAGTAGAACCTGAACCTGAGTCACCTGAACCAATGGAGGAGTCAAATGATTCTGATTTTTCAAGCTACAAACAATCCACTGACAAAAGGGACAACGTTCGAAAGGATTAGATTTTATAACTTTCCTCGTCATGAATTCACAGTCTTTATTTTAGTTATTATTATTTTAGTTTTAAATTAATAAGTGGCATGATCACAAGTTTCTAGAAAACAATTTTTATTTTAGTAATTTCAATCTAATTTAATTAATAAGACCTTATTTATTTCCTTTTCAATTTTTTTTTAATAAATAAATTCATTTATTTTCCAAATCTCCCATTTCACATCACTATTCCAATAACCAAAATTCCAAGCAACTTAATTCCAATAAATATTTCTAAGCTATGGGCATCTATGGGAATTATTTTTATTTTATCTATGTGATGCTTTATTAAATGTATGGTTGGTTAGCAATCAATAATTGATTGACAAATCTACAAATTAACGGAATTCTTAGCTTTCGCTATCCCAAATTGTTAGCTTCAAATTTTACTGTGAATATTTAAAGAGTGCTAAGTAATAGATGAGTGTATGTCTTGAGAACTAAACATAGCCATTTCTAATATAGACCCTTGTCCTCAATTCAAGAGAAGCAAAATGGCAGGGGGGAGAGGTTCTGGTAATGGTGGAAACGATTTGAATGAAGTAGTTAGGCAATTGGCAGCAGTTGCCCAACAATTGGCAAGAAACTCAACTGGTAATGGGGATGCTGAGGGGGAGCTCTTTAAGAAGGTGGCACAAAGTAAGCCACCAACATATCAAGGCGAGCCTGACCCTATCATATTGGAAAACTGGTTGAGGGAATTTGAGAAACTATTTGGAGCTGTGGGATGCCCTGAAAACTCAAAAGTGAGTTGTGCTACTTACTATCTGAGGGGTGAAGCTGACCTTTAGAGGCAACAAAACGAGACTACCATTAGAGCGCTACCTGGGTTCAACTGGACTAAATTCCAAGAGAAAGTGAGAGACAAGTTTTATCCTAGCTTTTTCCAGAAGTAGAAAGCTGAGGAATTCTCAAACCTTAAGATGGAAAGGATGTCAGTTACGGAATACTACACCAAGTTTATTGAATTGTCCCGTTTTGCTGAAGGGTTTGTCTCTACGGAGAAAGCAAAAGCTAGGAAGTTTGGTAGTGGTTTAACTACTGATTTGCAGTTAAAGCTGTGCGTGCAAGTATTTGAGACCCTGGATGAAGTATATGGAAGGGTCGCACACCTTTATGATTTGGAGGAGAAGAAGAAAAAGGAGTTAGCTGAAATAGAAGGAAGAGAGAAGAGGAAGGAAGTGGGGTAGGTTTCTGGAAACCAGCAGGGAAACCAGAATGGTTTTAAGAAGCAAAAGTACCACCATAGAAATAACTTTCACAAAAATAATAACTTCCAAGGTAATAACCGTCAAGGATACCGTAACAACAATGGAGGAATTAGAAACAATAACCAGGGGAATAACAAGAATGGGAGGATTTATTTTTGCAAAAGGTGTAGGAATAACCACCCTGGAAAGGATTACGAGGGCAATTTGGTCGCTTGTCGTGTTTGTAATAAAACTTGGGCATAGGGAATATGAGTGTTTCTCCAAGAATAGCAATGGGAACAGGCAAAACAACAATAATTCAGGAGGAAACCAGAGGAATTTCCAGGGGAACAGCAACAACTTTACTGGGAACAAGGGAGTGCAACAGAATGAGGCAAAGAACAGTAACATCACCAGTGGGAATAGCCAACAGAAGGGTGGAACTGCAGCGAAATTGAATGTTCTGAGTAGGCATGAGGCGGATGCCACGAAAGATGTTATCACTGGTTTTTTTTTTCTATTAACTATATTCCTGTTAAAGTATTGTTTGATTCTGGTGCAACTTTTTCTTTTGTTTCTAAGGGTATTGTTTCAAAACTTAAAGATTGTTTAAAGACAGTAGAATTAGTAGATTTACCCATAACCATTCCGACGGGTGGGGTAGTGAAATGTACCAAAACCTTTAGAAATAGAAGGAAACATATTCCCGTCTGACCTTATTGAGTTTGGGCTGAGTGACTTTGATCTTCTTCTGGGAATGGACTGGTTAAGTAAGTATAATGCTGAGATTAGTTGTAGATCACAGAAAGTGAAGATGGTCACAAGCGGAAATGAATCAGTGACTTACTGGATGAATGGTAAAACCAAGTGCCCAAGGGTAATATCAATGCTAAAATTAGCAAAATACATGAAGAAGGGACATCCAGTATATTTCTGTAGTGTTAGGAATATGAACCATGAACAAGTGACAAATCCAGAAAATATAGAAGTAGTCAACGAGTACCTAGATGTATTTCCAGAGGAGATCCCTGGAATGCCACCTAAGAGGGAAATTGACTTTACCATAGATTTAGTTCCCGGAACAGCCCCAATATCCAAGGCACCATATCGAATGGCACCTGCAGAAATGAGTGAATTAAAGGAGCGATTACAAGATTTATTGGAAAAGGGATACATTAGACTAAGTGCTTCTCCTTGGGGAGCACCAGTTCTATTCGTGAAAAAGAAGGATGGAAGTATGAGGTTGTGCATTGACTACAGGGAACTAAATAAAGTAACCATAAAGAATAAGTATCCCTTACTAAGAATCGATGATTTGTTTGACCAACTAAAGGGTGCCACAGTGTTTTCAAAGATCGACTTGGGATCTGGGTATCACCAATTGAGGATTGCCGACGAAGACATTCCTAAAACCGCATTTAGGACAAGATATGGGCACTACGAGTTTACAGTTATGCCTTTTGGATTGACAAATGCTCCAGCAATCTTTATGGATTTGATGAATAGGGTATTTCATCAATTTATGGATAAGTTTGTAGTAGTGTTCATAGATGATATATTGGTGTACTCAAAGAGTAAGGAAGAGCACGCAGAACACCTAAGGGAAATTCTGCAAACACTAAGAGAAAACCACCTCTATGCAAAATTCTCTAAGTGTGAGTTTTGGTTGAAAAAGGTAGCCTTCTTGGGAAATTTCGTGTCCAAGGATGGAGTAGAGGTAGAGCCAGCCAAAATAGAAGTTGTTAAGAGTTGGCCTACACCCAAGACAGTATATGATGTGCGAAGTTTCTTAGGTTTAGTAGGGTATTATAGGCGTTTTGTCAAGGATTTATCCAAGATTGCTAAACCTATGACCACCTTGATGAAGAAGGACAAGAAGTTTGAGTGGGACGATAAGTGTGAAGAGGCGTTCCAACTCTTAAAACACAAACTAATTACAGCACCAGTACTTACACTTCCGGATGATAGTGGACGACTGTATGATGTGTATAGCGATGAATCAAAGAACGGTTTTGGGTGCGTGCTTATGCAAAATGGGAAGGTGATTTCATATGCATCGAGGCAGTTAAAGACCCATGAAGTAACTATCCAACCCATGATTTGGAATTAGCTGCAATCATTTTTGCACTAAAAATTTGGCGCCATTATTTGTATGGAGTGAAATGTAGAATTTACACAGACCATAAAAGCTTAAAGTACATTTTCACCCAAAAGGACTTGAACTCTCGTCAAAGGATATGGTTAGAGTATACGACGGATTATGATTTAGACATACAATACCACGAAGGGAAAGCGAATGTGGATGCGGACGCTCTAAGTCGTAAAACTAGTCATGGAATAAACTCGTTAGTAGTAGCTAATGAATTATGTAGGGAAATGATGAAATTGAATCTGGAGGTTGTTGAATGGGGAGTACCAGCGGGTATTCTTGCGAGTCTAAGCATCCAACCAACAATATTTGACGAGATTCGAGCCAACCAAGAGGGAGATGTAAAGTTAGATAGGATTCGCGAGAAAATTAAGCAGGGAAATACTACAGACTTCAAGATTCACGAAGATGGGAGTTTGAGGTACAAAGATCGATGGTGCGTACCATAGAAATGTGAGGAAGTGAAGAGAAAGTTGATGGAAGAAGGCCACAATACACCATACTCTGTACACCCGGGAGGAGACAAGCTATATAAGGATTTAAAGAAGATATTTTGGTGGCCTAGAATGAAAAATGAGGTTGTTGAGTTTGTGGCAAAGTGTTTAACATGTCAAAAGGTGAAGATAGAGCACAGGAGGCCTCAAGAGACGGTGCAGTCATTAGAAATTCTAGGATGGAAGTGAGATTGCATTTCAATGGATTTTGTGACTTGCCTACCTAAGTCAAAGAGTGGAAATGATACCATTTGGGTAGTGGTGGATAGACTTACAAAATCAGCAGTGTTTATACCAATGAAAGAAACTTGGAAGATGGAGCAACTTGCGAAATCTTACATCAAACATGTTGTGAGGTTACATGCGGTTCCAAAGGATATTGTATCTGACAGAGATTCCAGGTTTCTCTCAAAATTCTGGAAAAGTGTACAAGAAAATTTTGGTACAACACTTAAGATGAGTACGGCATTTCACCCTGCCACAGATGGACAAAATGAAAGAACCATTCAAACCTTAGAGGACATGTTGAGAGCTTGTGTAATAGACTTCCATAAAGGATGGGAAAATAGCTTGGATTTAATTGAATTTTCCTACAATAATAGTTACCATGCGAGCATAGGAATGGCACCATTTGAGGCTTTGTATGGGAGGAAATGTCGTAGTCCAATTTTTTGGAAAGACATTAGTGAAACTATGATCCTAGGGCCTCAAATGATTGAAGATACAGTTAAGCAAGTAAGGGAAATTCAAGCTAAAATTCAAGCAGCACAAGATCACCAAAAGAGCTATGCAGACTTAAAGCGAAGGGAAGAAGAGTTCGAAATTGGTGATAAAGTGTTGTTAAAGGTGTCACCAATGAAAGGAGTGATGAGATTTGGAAAGAAAGGAAAGCTCAGTCCAAAATACATTGGTCCTTATGAAATATTACAAAGAATAGGCAAAGTAGCTTATAGGTTAGCCTTACCTATGGAGCTTAGTAAAGTACATGATGTATTTCATGTGTCCTAATTGAGAAGGTACATTCCTGATAAATCCCATGTGCTACAACCTGAAACCATTGAGTTAGATCAAAGCTTAACTTATGAAGAGAGACCTGTCAAGATTCTTGACAGTAAAGTGCGTAGTACACGCAATAAGAACGTTAACATTGTGAAAGTACTTTGGTCTAACCAAGATTATGAGGAAGCCACTTGGGAGGCAGAAGATGAAATGAAAAAGAAATACCCGGAGTTGTTTCAGGTATGTTGAGTTACGGGGGCGTAACTCGTTTTCTTTAAGGGGGGTAGAATGCGATAGAATTTCGCGCTTTTTCCCTATATTTTACATATTTTTGGTGCTTTTTGCCCAATTTCTATTAAGTATTTTGAGTATTAGTACTCTCAAAGAAACACAAAGGAGTAAAAGAATGACAAAAAGTACAGCAATACTATACATAAAGAGGAAAAGTTTTGAATTTCGTTTCCCAAGTTTCGGGACGAAACTTTTTTTAAGAGGGGTAGATTGTAATACCCCGTATTTTTATACGTATTTTATTTAAAATATGTATTTTATAAGGGTATTTAAATAATGTTAGTATTTTAATTATGATGTTTTAATTATTTATCCCATGTAAGTTGGGAATATTTTACTAAAGGAAAGTTTGTTTAATTAATTATTTTATAAAAGTTGGGGTTTTATTTTAAGAAATTATGATTTTAACAAGTTTAGTAGGGAAGGGATTAGGAAAAACTAAAGGAAAAAATTTTAGGGTAAAAAGGGTGATAGAGAAGGGGTATAAATATCCCTCTTATGAGGGTGCCCAGAGTAGAGAAACCCCAAGGTAAACTTTTCTCCCTTTTCTCCTTATTTTCTTATTTCTTTTTCTTCTTCTCTCTCCTTCCCATCCCCTTCTTGTTTGCGCACCACCACCACCGGCAACCACCACCACCGGTGGGCCGCCGACCATCAGCACCAGCCGGCAACAGCGGCGACCACCGGCGCTGGCAGCAGCCGGCAGTGGCGCCGGCCTGCTGTTGGCAGTCGCAGCTTTCGAAAAAAAAAATTTAAAATCAAATCTTTCTTACCCAAATTTAATCTAGGCTTTAATCTAATTGTAAATTATGAGTTTGGAGATTTAATTTTGATGTTTGGTTATTGTAATTATGTTAATTAATTTTCAGATTTGGTTTTTAATTAAAAAGCCCCAATTTTTAAAACCCTAGGTTCTTGATTTATGAGTTATTGAAGGATTATGATGTATAATGGGGTAGACCTTTTTTTAAGTGTTTTAAGGCTTAATTACAGCAAGTTTTAATTACAATAAAGTGCTGGAATTTTATGTAGAACACTTAACATTATGTTTTTTGAAGAAATTTTAGTTACCCATTGATTGGGACTTAATTATGGTGTTTTAAATATAATTCCAGCTTAATTTAATTAAATTATGAGGGGTTTTAAAATAGTATATATTGCTGGAAATTTGTTTAGAGTGGATTTTAATACTCTATTATGAATTTAATGTGTAAGAGACTTTGAAGTAAGCAATTTCTACTAGTCGTGGCAATTTTAAAATCGTACTCAAGGTACGTACGCGTACTTAGCACATTTTTGGTGATGTAGTATCATGCTAGACTTAATTCAATTAATCCTAAACAGTATCATGCTAAGATTAATGATTGGAAATTGTGGATTATTGATATTGGTGATTAAATTAGAAAGTATGATTTATTTGAGATGGATTAATAGTTGAAAAATTAATGTTTGTCATGTTATGTTTGAACCACACATTTATTTATGGCATGTTAGAATGCATGATTTATTAAACTACATGTTTAATTATGTTAGGAATATTGAAAAGGAATTTTATTATGGTTCAAATAATTTTTATTGATGCTTTAAGCATGAGGAAGGAGCTATATAAGTGTCTATGTACACAAGGAATAAATGGTATGTTGGTGCCTTTGTGCACTTAAGGTGTTTTTAACACCGAGGGATAGGATTTTTGGCGCTTTATACGTTTAAGGTGTCTTTGACACTGAGGTAGATTTAAAAAGGGTTCAACATTAAATATTATGTGGTCACTAAATATTCAAGAATTAATTTGGTATGTTTGGTTGATTGAATAATTATTGTTGATTGATTTATTATGCTTTGAGAGTCATCACCAAGTCCAATAACATGTAAATAACGTAAAGTGAAAGAGATTACGCACCAAAACTCTAGGAACGTATATACCTTGAGTATGAACAATGGGGGGAGTTATGGGGTTTTATATTTAACCATAACTTCTAATGGAGTACAGGACGATGTACATTCCTTTTATTTATTATTATGCGCAGGAATTCCGCCACCTTTCAGTGGTTTTGTCGTTGGCACGGTTAGCTCCCGTGTCAGTTAACCTCAATTTATTTGGGGGAGGATAGTTGGAAACCCGTTCGATGCGTAATCAACGCTAAATGAATTAGTTAGTGTCTAGTCATTGTGTCTTGTTGATTGTTGTGTGTGCTTGTAAACAGGTGCAATGAGGTAAGTGTTTTGATAGGTGAAAGCATGTTAGTGTGTTTATTACGCTTATGTACTCAGCTTTGCTGATTGTGTGTGTTTGTGTGATTGGCCATGTCTTTATCTTGGCCCTATGATGACCCATTTTTAATGGAGAGTAGTGCAGGCAAGTAGAGATAAACTTTTCAGGTATTGAAGCATATTCATGATGGGGCATGAGAGAATAGTGAATCTTGCTAGCTTTCATTAGTTTACGATGTGTTTTATGCTTTATTTATTTATGACATATTTTATGTGGACTAACACAAAGGTTTGGTTTTGGAACGGTTTTGAATAAGGGCCTTTAATGGTTCCAAGTTGTAATTTGATTTTATTTGACTTTGATTGTTTGGTTTTAAACTTTACTTTCGTTTGGTTGACTTTTGAGTTGACTTGTTTAAACGGTTTTTAATTTTAAGTATTCCGCTGTGTATCTTTGATAATTTCCTTAGCCGTTTTCACGGTGGCGGTAATGTCTTATATATTCCTAAATCGTATTTTAAAAAAAAGGTAGAATGAGTATTTAAAAGAAAGGAATTTCTAGGGTGTTACATTGTTGGTTGGTGATAATAGTTGTTGTGAGTGACTTGTTAGTGTGGAATGTTGTTGGTAAATTTTGGTTGAATTTGAAAAGAGAAACCATGGTATTTGGGAAGAGAAAATCAAAATCCAATACTCCATCTTCCTCTACCTCAAATGTACCCGAAGCAAACCAACCTCCAATAATCAAAATCCTACCCACCTACAAAACCGCCCACATTGAACTCAAAAAAAGAAAAATCCTACCAACGAAATTCTATGTTCAAAGAGCTTGTCAAACCCTTGGGATTGATGTGGGAGTAAGAAGAGTGGCCGAAAATTTTGGGTGGCTAGAGTTCTAAGAAAACGAGAGCAAACTTATGCCGATCTCACCCTTGAATTTCTTTCCTCCGTTAAAGCCACAAAAATCTCCCAATAAGGGGAATTTATCGAATTCAAAATCACATTCCGAATGTTTAATGCCGAGAGGACCTTAAACCTCACGAGATTGAATGAGATTTTTGGATGGAATCCCTTGAACCATGTCTTTGATCCCTTGAATGAAAATGTAAAATTCTATGATGAGCCAAATTGGTGGAATAAGGTGGAAAACTCTCCTTATTTAAAGACCAAATCAAGCCTAGCTAGCCACATGTATAGCCCGGTTCTTTGCACCTTTCCTATATTAATGGGATATGAATGCTACTCAAAAAAGGATCTAGATGGCTTCTAGATTTGAGAGAGATTTTGATGGACAAGTCAATATGGGGTTTAAATTCATCACTAGATGCATTGATTTGAGAGAAAAAGAAGAGAAGAATGTGGATATACAATGTGGGGGTATGATAACTATCATAGCTAAGGCTCTTAATTTTCAAAACCACCTTAGCTTGATGACACCAGTGGGAGGCTCTAATGCTTTAGACATAGAAGCAATGATTAACCGTTCATTCATTAAGGCTTCTAACCACGACGACATTTATAGTTGGAGAGTGAAGGGTAGGCACCATTGCTACCTTCCTTCTCCTCACTTGACCCAAACTGTGGGTGCGGCCACTACTTGGGCGGTTCCCTTTGAACCCTTGCTTCCGGGAGACAACATTCCCGAAATAGATCCTCCACTACCTCGACCTTGGGGTGAGCCTACAAGAGAACCTAGGCTAGAGCCTAGGAAAGCCAGCACTTCCACCGTACCCGACTACTTGGTAGGTTCCTCTTCTCATTCTCCATTTAATCTTGAATTTGCATTTCAAAACTTGAACCTCATGCATTCTCAGCATATATAATATCAAAGTTATGTGGCACGGCAATCTTATCAGCACCAAGTTAAGAGGGGTGACTTTCCCCCCTACCTTAACTACCTTAACCGGCCTATTCAAGAGGGTCCCGTGCCAGGTTGGCACAAAAACCAACCCACATATCCATTTTGGAAAGGGCCTCGTATTTCTTTAACCGAATTGCACTCCTACCCACCTTATGACTACATCCAACCCTAGGGTAGTGACTATAGAGGAGACCCTAGCTACTATTATGTCCCCGACCCTCCTAGTGAGTCTAGTTCTTCATCTTCCGTTCCTCTCTACCCGGAGACACATTACTATTTGCATAGGGGGCATTATGGTTTCCCACCCGGCTATGAGGGTGGATGAGGCACTAGTGGAATGCCGGATTACGGTCATTACTGTAGTCAACCAAACTACGATTTTCCCCTATACACCGATGCCCCTCCTTCGGGTTCCCTAGTTGATATTGACCCTAATTATAACTTTGTTTACTCACCCGGGAAATCCCATCTTAGAGAGGATGATGAGGAGGAGGACGGCATGGATGAGGATTAGGCACCTCTTTTACCATCCCCTACCCCTCTTTTCTTGTATAGTGACACCGAGGCCGGTGTCAAAGCCTAGCTTGGTGGGGTGCTTTGCATTGTTATTACTTATGTGGGGATGGTAAGTGCCTATCTAGGGGGAATAGGTTATGTGTGAGCTCTTGAGGTTGGTTGTTGGTGTTGATTTTGGTTGTGCTTGTTATTTGCTTGCTTGGTTGCTCTTTTAGACATATTTGCATGATACATGAATTTTGAGAGGTTGAAAGTGGTATGGGAGATGTGTTGGTCTTGACTTAGAATACTTGCATTTTGATGTGGTTTCCCTCTTTGTTCTCATATGCATGTGTCATAAGAGTATTTATCCTAGTCAAAACTTTGATTTTTCACTCTTTCTTGGAATGTCTTCTTTGATGATGGTGATGATTTCTTGATAATGATTGTTGTGTTGGTGATTGTTTTGATGAGATTATTGGTGATTCTTGCTCCCTTTTTAATCCAAAGCCCTAAAATACAAATTTTCTTCCTTGAAATCCAAAATTCTTGTCATGTGTATATTAGTTTCCCCTCTTCTAGTTAGCATTGTTTTTATTTCTACAAAAAAAAAACAAAAAAAAAAATTGCCCAAGGATGAAACTCAAATGACGACTTTTATGTGATTCCCTTGTTTGACTCTAGAGTGATGAGTAGTTAAAAAAATAAATTTGTGTGTGTATGTTAGAGTTGGAGTCATTTAGAAATTTATTAATCTTGATTGCACAAGTGTATATGAAATAAAAGTCGATGAATGCTCAATTGCACATCTAGTCTAGGACATTTCTTAATTTTCTCGAAGTAGGATATGTTAGAGTTAATTTGCGGTCCCTTGTACCCTTTATGCGTTTCCCACTCTCCCCGAAGCAAAGCTTTACTAGAGACTTAGTTATGTGCGTAATGCATGAAATAAGTGGCATAATAAGCCACAAGTTATCAATGAAAGAAAGAGCCGCTCACAGTTAAAAGAGGCTAGAGCATTGAATGAAATGAAAAAAAAAAAAAGAGAGAAAGAATCAAAGAAGTAAAAGAAGAAAAAAATTGTCCCAAAAATTTCTCTCTTTAGAGGTCAATTTGTGGTTGCCTCCCACACTTTCTCTTTTTATTTTTGTAATGTAAAAGTCTCAAAATAGAGTGTAGTTAGGGGGTGTCTACGCGCATCTTGGGAGGTGGACTAGTATTTTGCAATTTTATAACCGAAAGAGAACTTGTTAAAAACCTTGAAATAGCTAGATGCTCTCTAATAAACTAGTAAGAAGCTTGAGTAGTGTCCTAGTGCAATCTTGTTTAGTTTCTTTCTTTACCCCTAACTCTTGTGTATATTGGTCAATTTTTCATGAATGAAAGTTTCTCTTTAGCTTTACTTGTGTTTCACATCACGATGAGTTGACTTGGAAAATAAAAAAAATGAGGATACATGTAGTTTGATAGTTTTGTTGTAGTTTGTGTGAGTTGTGGGTTAAGCTCATTGGAAACCCTCACGGGATAAAACTCGTCCTCCAAGGTGACTTAGGGGTTTAAATTGTCTTTCACTTGCGCTAAAAGTGATTATGGTTGTTACCATGCGGATTTGTATATATGTGCTTTCTCCTTGTTGCTTTCCCCTTGGTTCGTTGTAGCAAGTTGTTGTCTTTCTTTGGTTTGACATGTTTGTTTTGTTCGAGGAAGAACAAAGTCTTAGCTTGGGGGGGTTTGATAACTTTCATTTTGGTATGGTTTTAGGGTGTCTTTGAACCTTGTTTACTTGATAAAATCGATGTTTGGTTCACTTGCACTCCATTATTATACAATTTTTGTGTATCATATGCTTCACGGGTTGTTCGTGTTTTTGTTGAGTTTTTAGGCCTAAAGATGACCAAGTTAAGCCTATGGATGATGAACCAAGTTTGATATCAAGAAGATGATGGAAAGAAGCCAAGGCAAGGAAGCCAAGTCAAGAAAAAGAAGAGACTGCAGTGGAGCGGCCTCTCCTTAGGCGCGGCCTCTCCAGGTCAGTGGAGAGGGCTCTCCACCCTGTTGCTGTAGCTACTGCCTAACTTGGAAATTTCAAGGATTTTGTGTGGAGAGGCCCCTCCAACATTATGACGTGGCCTCTCCACCTGGAGCAGCCTCTCCACCTATTTGGAGAGGCCTCTCCACCTCGTTGCTGAACTTCCTGCCTCCCTTGGCAGATTTGAAAGAGGAAGTGAGGAGAGGCCTCTCCAACATTGTGTCGCGGCCTCTCCACCTTTTGGAGAGCCCTCTCCACCCTGCTACGGAGCATTCTGCCCCTTTAGTTCCCTAGTTTGGAGTGGCCTCTCCAAGACATGGAGCGGCCTCTCCAGGCCTTGGAGAGGCTGCGCCCGATAGGTTTTGCGAGTTTTTTATTGCAGAGTTTATTGTGTAATTGGGGGATATAAATAGCTACAGGGGGCTCATTTGTACGAATCTTCTTCCTCCTTAACTCTTTTAGACTTATTCTCTTAATTAGTTTATAATTTCCTCTACCTTAGTTTAGTTTCTCAAAAACTCAATCATTTGTAAGAATTATTGGAATTTTGTTCCACCAATTTCAACAATTCCTCAACCTTGAAGTTTATTAAGTAATCTCTTTCCTCTATCTCTTGCTCTTAATTTTCTGTTTTTATTGTTTTGAGTTGATAATTTCTCCTTTAATCTTATTTATTTGTTCTTGCATGTTTAATCCATTCTTATTCTATCTCTTTCCTAGATTATTTGAATTCATTAAAACCCTATATTTAATTGTTAGAGTAATTTTCACCATGTTTAGTGAGTAGTCTCTTAGTTAGGGATTAGGTGAAAACCCAACCAAACTATGGTTGATTAACTTGGAATTGTTCATGTTCTACCTTGGATTGATGGTTGTTTATGCTTGAATTGATTATTGCATTTGTATTTTGATGGCCACTTGATGCTCATGTGTTCATCCCTCTTCTCACATCGAAAGATGGAGTTTTGGGGTGAGTCCTTTCTTGTGAAATTGGATTATGCTACTTTCATGATTGTGGATGTTTGGTTTCATTGAGTAGGATGCTTTAGTGCGGTAATTAGGTGAGAAATCCCAATTTTTTGCCTCATACTAGTTCGGAACGATCGAGAGACAAACTCGAGCTAGGAACCCACTTCCTATCCTTGAGACTTAATCCTTGTCATGTTATTGCTTAATCTAAGGAGTTCTTATGTTGTGACTTTGAAAGAAGGCAATGTTAAGTTCCTATTCTATCTTTCATGTGTGCTCATGATTTATCCTTGTTGTTGTTTCCTTGGTTTTGGTTGGCGTTGAATCCCGTTTCCCCTAGCGTTCCTTTATATAGTAGTCAACCAATCAAAACCCAATTTGTGACCGAATTAGCTTACAACCGTTAAATATTTTTTGGTGTTCTTTACCCATTCCCTGTGGATACGATCCTTTACTTACCCTAAACTTGTCTTAGGTTGGCTTAGGTAGAAACATTGTTTTGTTTTAGGGTGATTTTACAACGACCGATTAATCCTCTACCACTCAACCAAATAACTCCGGCTCAAGCTTTGTTTGGGTTGTCCCTTCTTATAGTAATCTTAGAGTGTTTAGGTGTCTTTGTTTTCCGAACCTATCGACCACCATGGATCACAAACTTGCACCTAGATCTACATCGTGCATTTTCTTAGGTTATCTGGCCGATCATAGGGGATATCATTGTTTAGATATTACAACTAACAAAATTATCATCGCTAGACATGTCACCTTTGATGAAAACACTCTTCCTTATCGAAATATTGGTCACTTCTGTGCCACCAATTATGATTTTCTTGGTGTTGATGACCCCTCCCCTGTTTTCCAACATTTTATGGTTTCTAATCGTGCAGGACAATCTACTCCACAGGCAGGCTGCAGCACACAGTTGCACACAGCAGGTAACCCGCGGAGTAGGCTGCCATGCCAACCAGGCCAACATAGCCCCCCGCAGGCAGGTCGCGGCACCAATGTTATTAAAATCGCGATTCAGATCTTAGAATCATACGATTCTACGATCCTAATCCACCTAGACGGTGTAAATCGCTGGTAGAATTGTTATGTTGTAGAATCGCTCATGGAATCGGTAGAATCGGTTAGAATCGGTAGAATCGGTTAGAATCGGTGGAATCGGTACCGATTCTACCGATTCTACTCCTGCAAAAAACCTGATTTTTGGAAACCCATAACTTTTGATTCTGAAGTCGGAATTAGGCTTATAATATATCATTGGAAAGATCTTGAAGTCTACTTTCTGATACAATTGGTTTCATATCTATATCGTTTATATATTTTATGTTATACAGTAAATAGTGTAAGGGTGTCATAGTTGAACCTAACTTTAGTCAATGACTTACATATTATTCAATCTAAATCATAATAAAGCTTATGAAACATCAATTTAAATAACTTTTAATATTCTATCCAACCATTTACATTTTATGGGCATAATAATGTATTCATGAGTCTCATGCACTCAACTTTGGGCATATAAAAAACACTTTTATAACATGAGTTTGTTGTAGTTGTCATTCTTTAGCTATCTCATTAAATGAACTAACTTAACACTTAGTTTTCTATCTTTATTGGATTTTTTTATTATGCATGGGTCTAAGGAAAACAACTTTACGAGTCAACAACATTATTTTTTTCATAATTTAACAACAACTATCGTGTACTCACATGGTTAAGAATATGTACCAATAATCCGACTTTATAGTTTATAGTGTATTGT
The DNA here is from genome assembly GCF_001683475.1 of Chenopodium quinoa. Classification (NCBI taxonomy): domain Eukaryota; kingdom Viridiplantae; phylum Streptophyta; class Magnoliopsida; order Caryophyllales; family Amaranthaceae; genus Chenopodium; species Chenopodium quinoa. The sequence continues at coordinate 847,047 of NW_018742292.1, read as the reverse complement.
TTGAGTTATGCGCGTGCGAAATTACTTGAAAAACTATTTTATGTTTGTATGTCAATATTATGTTATTAGCAATATAAATTATTATCATTCTTATTGCTATAAAATTATGTATGTAGTCATTTGTTACATTTTGAAGCCCAATTTTACTTTTTGGTAGAATCGTACGATTCTAGGATTCGATTTTACCGATTCGATTCTACCCCACTCACCGATTCAAAGTAGAATCCCGATTCTGATAACTTTGCGCGGCAAATAACCGTATAACGCAGGCAGCCTTGTGTCGCGGCCTGCTGCCATTAAGGCTGGCAAAAGCTGACCCGACCCGAACCCAACCCGAATTAAATGGGTTTTGAGGGAAATTTTCAACCCGTTTATGTAATTGGGTCAACCCGAACCCGACCTGAAGTTAAACAGGTCGGGTTCAGGTTGGAAATCCCAACCTGAAACCAACCCGCCTAAACCAATTTAATTAATTAGGTCAGTTTCGGATCGGGTCAACTCGAACCCAACCCGCCTAAACCTGTTTCCTACCCTATTTTTACATCCTAATTTTTAAATATGGGCTAAGCCCAAACTATCTATTGAAACAAAATGAAAAAACCCTAAAAAAATTTCTTACCTCACGTCGTTTTCACTCCTCTTTCATTTTCATTCACTCTTTACTCATTCAATCTCTTTCCTCTCTCTTGTTTTCAACTCTTTTCCATTGAAACTGTTGATTGAAGCTCGTTGAATCTTCATCTGAACATTATCAAGGTAATTTACCCGTTAATTTCATTCTCTTTACTTAATTTTGTTGTGTTTTTATACGTTTTTTTTTCTTCAATTTCTGTAATTTACATGTTATTATGCGTTTTGTTTCTTAAATTTCTTCAATTTACTTATTTTAATCTGATTGAAGTTTGTTTGTTTATGAGTTTATTTTATGCTATTTTTTCATCACTTTGATTATGCGATTTTATTTGATTTTTTATCATCTATTTATGCGATTTAATTTGATTTTTTCATGAGTTTATAAGAATATTTCATCTTGTTTATGAGTTTATTTTTTCATCATGAGTTGGAAACTTGGTATGCATGAATGTTGTTGGCTAATTTTTGCATTTTTTGTGATTTCTCTCTGCATTTGGCTTAATTATTTATTTAATTATTCTTAATCAACAGATAGCTGACAGCCCTATTTCTCCTGAACCCATTGAACTAGCGAATCTGAATTAGATGATGAAGATATTAAACTATGGAGAATGCAGCAGCACCTATTTTTATTTTATTACTTAATTATTTATTTAATAATATCCAGCCAATTAAACATATTTAATTTTATTGTTGTATGATTGTATGAACTATACAGCAACACTTATTATGGAATTATGTTTGCTTTGAATTTGTATTTTATGTTAGTTGAATGATACAGTTATATTTAAAAAAAATACAAGGTAAACAAATTACAAGGTTATTTAAATAAAAAATAATAAATTAATTAATTAATTAAAAAAAAACAGGTTTAGACGGGTCGGGTTCAGGTCAACCCGTTTAAAACCAGGTCGGGTTCAGGTTGACTTTTTTGACCTGTTTAAGTAAACAGGTCGGGTTCGGGTTGGGGGGTCCTGACCTATTTATCTAACCAGGTCGACCTAAACCCGACCCGACCTGTTTGCCAGCCCTAGCTGCCATGCACAGCCCAACAGTAGGGATGTCAGTGGGGCGGGTCAAGTAAGAGACTCGGGGATAAAAACCACACCCGCCATGGGTGATGGGGCGGGGTGGATTTTAGGTTGTACCCGCCCATCCCCACTTCATACCCGCCCTGCCCCGCCCCACTTTGTACCTGCCCCATTTCCACTTCATACCCAACCCACCCAACTTCATACACGTCCTATACCGATATATATATAATTTTATTTTCTTCTTACTATTTTAAATATAAATTAACCAAAATAATATTGTAAAAGTATAATACTTTATAATAGACTTAAATTATATATAAAAATGTGTGTTCATTTAACAATAATTTTTTAAAAAAACATTATGATGTTATATAGTTGTATTTGGAAGGTGGGGATTAAGCGGGTTTTAGGTGGAGATTAGGTGAATGTGGATATCCAAGTGGGGAGGGGGGATGTTTTTGGGATTGTACCGGCTGGGGCAGGGATGAGGATGAATTTTAGACCCGTCGCGGGGATGGAGGTGGGGATGGGGATGGGGATGGGGATGAGAATGTTAGGCGAGGAATTAGATGGGAAAGCCAACATCCGTCCCGCCCTTCCCCATTGACATCCCTACCTAGCAGATACGGGCTTGGCCATTGCCACCCCTCATAGCCCAGCCAGCCTCCATGCTAGCAGCCTGCACCCCTCAGTCTCCCCTATTGGCAGTCCAATTCATGATGCAACCTACACTCCACCTCCACTCCGTGGCCACCCTCAAATCACTCCAACCCAACCTCCACAAATGTCTCACCCCTATGCAAACTCGGTCCAAATGCGGTATTGTTAAACCCAACCCCAACTATGGCTTAACCATGTTTATCCGATCCCCTTTCCCGAAAAATCACAGACAAGCCCTTTCCTACCCAAATTGGATGCTACAATGCGTGATGAATATAGTGCTTTAATTGAAACAGGGACATGGGATTTGGTACCTAGACCTGCAAGGGTGAATATTGTCAATTGTATGTGGTTATTTTGTCATAAATTGAAAGCTAATGGTGATCTTTAAAGACACAAAGCTCGTTTAGTTTGTGATGGAAGGTCTCGGGTTGAAGGTGTTTATTATGATGAAACATTTAGCCCGGTTGTTAAACCGACTACTATTCAAAATGTGTTGAGTTTAGATATGGCTCGTAAGTGGTCTATTCACCAACTTGATGTAAAAATTGCATTTTTACATGGTGATTTAAACGAGTGTGTTTATATGCATCAACCCCCTAGTTTTGTTGACAAGAGATTTCCAGGCTATGTTTGCAGACTTCGCAAAGCTCTTTATGGCCTAAAACAAGCGTCACGAGCTTGGTACCAGCGATTTGCTAATTATCTTCTGCAGATGGGGTTTGTCATTGCTAAAATGGATAATTCGTTATTTATTTGTCGACATGAAAATGATGTGAAATGGCTTCCATGATTTTATCCCTAAGACTATATGCATCAATGGCTTCCATTAAATGATGTGAAATGTTAAGACCGGTATGAGGGTATTCAAGCATTTTGAAATGAATGATGCGTTTGACAAGGTAAAGTCGTATCCCCTAATCAAAAGTAAATACCTAAATCCTCTAACTAAAGTAGATAGGGAAGTAGGGTCGATCTCCACGGGGAAACAAGTCTTTTTACTCCTAATTAATTATTATAATCTAAATTATCTAAGTAACCAATATTTAAATTTGAGTATGAAACTAAACTACAAGGAAAAGGAATAGGGGAAAAAGCAATATATAAAAGGATCTAGGGCATAGGTTTACCAATAAATAATACTCCAGGGTAAAACATAGTAATCAATCATTGACATTGCATAAATAACATGATTAACAGGCTCTCGCAATTTATTAATCAACATAGATCTAACAGGCTCTCACAATTTACTAGATCTAAGTTCTTATTGAAAATAGCCTTTAATATCAAATTAACATCTGCTCGATTCATCAATTCAATATTGCTATACTCTTACAAGCCGCAATTGTAAAACGTTAAAACAATTCAATAAGAAATTATCATGCAATACCAACAATCAATAATAGTCAATCATCAATGCATCAATTAACCAGATTGTAAAGGGCTTTCGCTACGTATTACAATCACACAATTAATTTATCAGTATTAAATCTCATCTCTTGAATCTCGACTTAACCATTTATAAATTAACCTGCCTATTGAAACTAGACCTAAACATCAATTCTCATCTCTCGCATCTTGAATCAATATTGTCAAACTCATGCATAAAATGCAGGCCTAATCTAGTCACAGAGCATTAAATCAATCAATAGGAAATTAATCTAGCATTGATAATTAACAACAATAAATTACCCCTTCATATTATTTATTAGATCCCCATAAACCCTAGAAATTAAACTACTCACACATATTAAAAATTAAACAAATCAAAGCAATAAAATAAGACATGATTAAAGGAATAGAATAAATAACTAAGATTAAGAGAAGAGGAATCGTTACCAAGAATAAATCTGGAATTAAAAGTAGAATTAAGAACAAAAGTTTAGAGAGAGAATTCTAAGAGAATAATTAAGAGAGTAAAGAAAAGTAAAGAGGAGAAAAGAAGAAGAGATACTAAAATCGTATTACAGAGGAGTATTTATACTCCGTACAAAAATCCTAAACTAAAACAAATTAAAACTACGTAAAACATCAACTAATAAAACACGCGCCCGATCGGGCGAGGCACCGCCCGATCGGGCGCGCCTTTTTTGCTCATTACTACTAATCTCGCGCCCGGCCGGGCGCGTCACCGGGCGCCAGCCTCTTCTCCCGCCCGGCCGGGCGCGCCTCCGGGCGCCAGCCTTTTTGGCCGGGCGGCTCATTTGGGCCACTATTTGGACTTCGATTGGGCTCCAATTCTTCGGGCCAATCTGGGTTTCCTCTTTGGGTCTTGAATACTCGGTCCAAATGCCCCGGTATCACCTATACCGAGCCCTTAATCACCGGTTCGATGGCTCTAACCGGCCCTGGGCTATAAACTCTGGTCGTGCTTCTCCAATGTTCGTGATTGCTCCAAAATATCTCGGGAAAGTACTCCAAAAGCATAAATCCCTGCAAAAGTCAACCAAATCTACGAAAACACTAGAAAACACCAATTAGTAATAAAAGTGGCTCTAAAGAGCCAAAAACACTACTAATTATGACCAAGGGACGGGAGTAAAATACTATATAAAATAGACACATCAAACTCCCCCAAGCCAAACCTTTGCTTGTCCCTAAGAAAAGATCTCATCAATGAATCAATAAATATGCTTCACCCCAAAAAGTAAAAATCAAGCACAAACGATCCATGGTAAATCAAATAAACATGCTTCAGAATCAACCAATCAAATCCCTCTAATTACCAATCTTCCCTAACAATTGTCAAACAGAGGAAACCACAAGAGCATATAGAATTCAAGACTAGTGCTCACACACTCAACTCTCATTTATGTGGCGAGTAAAAGATGTACTCGATCGCTCTCCATCCAACCCCTTTATGTGAACAATTCCCTCCCAACTCACACTCTCGTGTGTATAAAAACAATATACGCTCAATCCTACTAGTCGACTCGAAATATGTCAAATCATAACTTGCATTTATAAGCAACACTTTCACATTCATACAATTATATGCACAAAGGTCAAAAGGTCTTTAAAGCTTGTAATGTAAGGCTAGGGTAAAGGGTTGGATAAATTTGGGAATAAATGAGAGAAAAGCTATGCTTAAAGGAGCTATATCCTAATAAAATCCATGATCAAAATAAATAGTGATCATACATCTCCTACATAACAACTCTAACATCAACCAAATATACTCCAATCATAATAAACAATCCCAACTCTTACAATTTCACTCATAAGATATAATAATGAAGAAGTAGAATGAATAAACAAACTTTATTTTCCAACTTGAATATTTTTTTCAATGAAGCTCTTATTTTTTTTCTTTTGAGAACATTTGAACATTTTTTTTCTTTTCAAAGTTCACTTATTTTTCACATTTTTTTTCTTGAACTTCTCCTTTTTTTTCATAATATCATGCTTTATTTTTTCAAGAAAATATAACTCTCAAACTCATCAAAAATAAACATGAATAACAACAAAACAACTTCTCAAAGTCCCACCCAAGTTGTGCAAATAATAAGTACACTACAAACTTCCTCACCTCACTCACTAATAGCTCCCCCAAGCCAAGCTTGGGACTAGTAACCAATGGGGCAAAATAGGCTTGTAATGCGGCTAACAAACAACAAAAAGTCAAGGCAACAACATGGGTAGCAAGAAGGGAACAAATGTTTCTACAATATCTGGAGGCTACCTAAAAGAACAAATGCCTTCGTCCTCCACAATGTGCATAATAATGAATCATATAAACATTACTTATAGTTGCAAACCAATACTCAAATTCATTGACATATCAGGAACTATGGAACTATCACACATTTCCTAGCCAAATCAACTAGTCAAGCACTATATTCACAAGTAGTTGGACAAAATTGACGCATGTTAAAGTTTCAGGGCAATCAAACATCAAATCATGATCAACTAATCCACAATGCCTATCATCAAAAACCAGGAATCAAAACAATTTTCTCAAGTAAGGGGCACAGGGAAGCATAATTTATAATTCATTGGAACGTATTTTTAGTTTTTTTTTTTTTCAATTTTTTTGTACTTTTATATATAAAGAAAGCAATAAAACTAACCTAGAAAGCAAGAAAACTAACCTAAGAAAACACACCAAAAATTAAAGAAAAGAGAAAAAGAAAAATACCAAAACAAAATCTCCCCCAAGCCAAAATCAGATAATGTCCTCAGTGGCTCGGAAACTAGCCCAGCATAGCTAGTCCTCATCATCCTCGTCCATCGAGCCGAAACCCGCACCTCCACTGCCACCTACACCACCTGCTGGGGCCCGGAGGCGCGCCCGGCCGGGCGCGTCACCGGGCGCCAGCCTCTTCTCCCGCCCGGCCGGGCGCGCCTCCGGGCGCCAGCCTTTTTGGCCGGGCGGCTCATTTGGGCCACTATTTGGACTTCGATTGGGCTCCAATTCTTCGGGCCAATTTGGGTTTCCTCTTTGGGTCTTGAATACTCGGTCCAAATGCCCCGGTATCACCTATACCGAGCCCTTAATCACCGGTTCGATGGCTCTACCGGCCCTGGGCTATAAACTCTGGTCGTGCTTCTCCAATGTTCGTGATTGCTCCAAAATATCTCGGGAAAGTACTCCAAAAGCATAAATCCCTGCAAAAGTCAACCAAATCTACGAAAACACTAGAAAACACCAATTAGTAATAAAAGTGGCTCTAAAGAGCCAAAAACACTACTAATTATGACCAAGGGACGGGAGTAAAATACTATATAAAATAGACACATCAGCGTTTTTGTAATAACCAATCATTATCTAACCAATGACAAGTAACACATAAATAGTGAAGTCCGTATCCACCATCCCATGCATCGGCGGTTAAAGAAACTCTACTAGGAATATTATCCAATTCATTTACTAATTTCAATTTATACTCTAGATAATTCTTCATGGCAGCAGATCGAACGGTTTTTCGGGAGATTTTTTTGTGTTTTGGTTGTAGTGCTCGGTTAATGTAGTTGTTGAAGGCATCATTTTCGGCGAAAAGAAAAGGTTGTTCGACATGTACAATCATTCTCCCAAGTTCATCCCTATCTCTCTCATAATTGTAAATGAAGCCTTGTGGATGGAATTGAGAAATTTTGGGTTGGGTTGGATCATTAGATGGTCCACCACATTTTTTTGAATGTCTACTAAGGTGTCCCGTCCCTCCCTTGGTATCGGCCGAGAAAATTTTACCACAAGTCCGACACCGGGCTTTGGTTCCATTTTTACTTAATTGATAATGTGCCCAAACTTCACTCTTTCGGTTGGCTTGAGCAAATTCCTCTTCGATACACAACTCTAATATGTTAGGATTTTGGGTGTTAGGAATTTGGGTGGATTGTTCACTCGACCCGGAGGCTTGTGTTTGGCTACCTTGGGTATTAGGAATTGAAAATTCATGTTGTGATCCGTATAAATGAGGTGAGAATTGTGTTTGTTGAAATCCCGTAGTTTAAGGATGAAAGAAAGGGGTGAAAGTGTTTGGAAAGGGCATGTTAGGGGAGTTAAAGGGCATGTTAGGCACGGGAACGGTGTTAGGGGGGCCATTGAAGTGTTTGGGTTTGATGATTCTCTACGTTTTAACTTGGCTTTTCTAGAGGAGGAGGAAGTGTTCGGGTTTGATGCCATGATATTTAATAATAATAACAACAACAATAATAATACAAATAACAATAACAAATTAACAATAACAATAATAATAACAATTAACAACAATAATAATAACAATAGCAATAAGAATTAGTAAGTAGTTTTTATACAAATTAAGTTTTCAAAAATAAATATAATAATAGTATATTACTTAGGTCAATGAGATCCCATGTAGGAGAGGTTAGGAACAACGTTGTCCAGATCCCAAGTCCCGCCTTATACAGATTTCACTAACAATCTAAATTATCCACAATAAAAATAGAAAATAGTTTTTATATAATTAAGTTGTTCCAAGAAAACAATAATAACAATAACAATAACAAATTAAAATAAAGTTGAGTTAGATCTTACAATGACGCTTCAATGCTTTCCCATATTTATAATTTCCCGAACTTATAATTTCTCGAATGTAAATATAACAATTTTTTTTTTTGTAGTAGTAGACTAATAAAAGTAATAATAGTAAAAATGTAAAATTTATAAGAGAGTAGGAATTTTTTTTTTCTTTTCACAAAAGAGAGTAAGATTGTAGCCTTTGTAGGAATTAAAGAGTAAGAAAATTAGAGAATAAGAGAGAAGAGATGAGTTGATGAATTGTGAAAATTTTGGAGGAATAAATGGGGTATTTATAGGGAATTTGGGATTGCCAAAAACTAGCCGTTATTATAGCCGTTGGAAAACAGCTCTAAAATGGCTAGTTTCCAACGGCTATGACACGGGCCGGGCCGTGCCTGGCAGGCCTCGTGTCGTGTCGTGCCGTGCCCGGCCTTGCCTCGTGTCGTGTCGGCGTGCCGGCCCACGTGTCAACCACCGTGCCGCCCGCCGTGCCCGTACCAAAATCCAAAATTTTGTTCACGGCCCACAAGTGGGCCTCCGTGTCGGGTCGGGCCAGGCCGGAATCGTGTCGGGCCCGTGCCGGCACGACCCGTGCTCATCTTTACCTATGGTAGTCTAAAGCTAGAAATAGCATGAATGAATACTAACAGAAACAATTTTTGTAAGGTCTATAATATCAAATTAACCCCCAACTAATGGCATATTCTCTTACGTTGAAATTCAGTTCATTTCAGTTCAGTTCAATTCAGTTCAGTTCAGTTCAGTTCAGCTCAGTTCAGCTCCTAATTTCCTTCTCTTATAAAATATTCATTTCAGTTCAGTTCAGTTCATCTCAGTTCAGTTCAACTCAGTTCTGTTCAGTTTAGCTCATTTCAGTTCAGTTCAGTTCAGTTCAGCTGAGTTCAGTCAATGAGAACATGCCCTAAGTAACTAACCCCTGTCCAACCAAAAAACCTTCCTCCAATCTCTCAATAACCCCCAATCAACTGATGTGCCCCCATTCCTTAACCATGGTTTTATTGGGAAATTCCCGATTTTTGTAAAAAAAAAAGGTCACTTTTGAGGAAAAAAAAAAGTCACTTTTGTGAAAAAAAAAGGGTCACTTTTGTGGAAAAAATGGTCACTTTTGTGGAAAAAAGGTCACTTTTGTTAAAAAAAAAAAAAGGGTCACTTTTGTGAAAATATGGGTTACTTTTGCAAAAAAAAAAAAGGGTCACTTTTGTAAGAAAAAATGGTCGCTTTTCGCAAAATGTTCGATGTACAATAAAATTATTGTAAATTGGGGGCATGCAAAAGTTTTTGCAAAAACTTACCCGACCCGAAAGGTTTACTTGAAACCAAACTGCTTTCGAACTGGTTGGACCCGGGTATTTTTTATCCGAATCTGATCTGGAGTCGACTTGACGTTATCTCAAAACCGACTCCACCTGGTAATTTATGATCCAAACCCAATTTGAAATCGACTCATATTTAAACCGAAACCAATACGACCCGATAATATAAGATCTGAATTCAATCTAAGCTAGCCGAAATGAAATCACCTAAAACCATTTAAGCCCGAAAAAATACCACTTTTTACCCGGCCTTTAATTTTCCGATTTGAAACTTCCCATGACCCAATTAAAACCGACCCAAAATTACTCGTAATTCAATTAAACCCAACTTTTTTCTAAACATAACTTTTTGTTCTATCTTGAAATCAAATTCTTTACCACTCTACATTCGTGGTAGAGAATGGTTGATGGCTCAACCTTGGAATCATATATCCTTACATTTGAGTTACGTTGTTTGATGAAGTCTTTCTAGAGTCAACATTCAAGTTGTGAATTGTAGAATTTGTAGAGAGAACAAAGAAGGGAGTCATAGAAAGGAATGATAATGAATTAATTGATACGGAGTCCTATAATAAAATGGTAAAAAAAAATAATAATAAATGAATGAATAGTAACGATTGAGATACCACAAAAGTAAGGCAAAGCAATAAGAATATGTTTTAATCGAGTCAACATTATAGGAACAGTACATTGATCGATATATTAGTGAATTAATCCATGATTTTAGCAATCTAAAGTAAAAAAATCCTATATTATCATTATATACCATAAAACATACTTCCAAAAATGTATAAAATTTGAAATTTATAATATAAATATGTATATATGATATATTAATGTGATTAGGTGTGTTATATACACCTGATTTTGATGAATATGTATTTATTTCAGCTTAATTGAACTTCTAAATTTATATAAAACAATTCTAAATTTATTTTAATTTATATAAACATATCTAAATTTTTCTAAACTCATATTCCGTATCAATTTGAAACTATCTGAATTTATTGAAGTTAGCTGAAATTATTTGAATTTATAAGAAAATATCATAATTATATGAAATAATCTGAACATATATTAATTTATCTTAATGTATATGAAAATATTCGAACTTATCTGAATTTATTTAAACTAAGGTGAATTTATCTGAACTAATATGGATTTGTATAAACTTATCTAAAATTATATGATATTATTGATCTGAACTTAGGGCCTGTTCACTTCAGATTAATTTCAGTTCAGTTCAATTCAGCTCCAATCGGTTTAGTTCAGCTCTAATCAGTTCCGTTCAGTTCAGTTCAGTTCATTTCAATTCAGCTCCTAATTTCCCAAATTCAAATTATTGGACCCAAAACCGAAACTAAATTATTATAACTGAGAATGAGCTAATAATTGAAGCAACCACATTCAAAATTTAACCGGAACTGAAGTGATTTTAACCAAGATCTAATCGAATTCGAAAAGACCCGATCCAAAGTCAAATAAATTCAATTTGACCCAATAAATAAACCCAATAAAATTCGGATCCGAGTTCATCTTAACTCAATATGACTCGACCCAATTCGATTTGTATCCGACCATACTTGAACTCAACTTTAACCCGAATCTGATGAAGCTCAACCGAATTTGATTTGGTTTGTAAGATTAAAATGACCCATCATTACCCGACCCAAACGTCCCGACCCGTCGTGGGTCAACCCAAACTCTATCTAGGTACCCGATTTGACACCTCTATAAATCACGAAAAAACTATCAAAGGAATGTGCGTCATCAATGGTGTACAATTCCAAACAACAACCAAAAAAACAGGGAAGAAGTACATAGAATGATAAAATAATGATTTCACCTAAAACATAGGCCCTATTTGATTCACCTTAATTTTGCTGAACTGAAATTATTTTTACTGAATTGGACTTATTTTTACTGAACTGGACTTAATTTTACTGAACTGAAATTATTTTTACTGATTTTCTATTATAATTCTTCTTTAAGAAAAATGAATTTTACTGAACTGAACTTATTTTTACTGAACTGAAATTATTTTTACTGAACTAAAATTAATTTTACTAAACTGAACTTATTTTTACTGAACTAAAATTATTTTTACTTAATATTTAAGGTGAAGAGAACAGGGCCATAGTTAAAACAAAATTACTCATAGTCACAGTTGGAGGAAAAAATAATACAAATAAGGTAGAGGCAATACTAGAGGAAGTGCTGGGAGAGGAAGTTATAATGCATTAGATTTATCCACAACTAATTTTACATATAACATACTTTTTCACCATTTTAGTAGTACTATTGGTAGGTGTTCAATACTAGTGGAAGCACGAAAAGTACTATTGAAAATGTTTAGTAGTACTTTTTTTACCTCTTCTTAGTACTTTTAATTTGTTACTTCTTCAGGTTTTTTTTAGTTGACACATTTTTATTATCATGTTTGCCAACACATGTTTTTAACGATTAATTTCTCAAATTATTAACATTATAAATTATAAAAAGTGGATATTAATAAAATATACATTGAAATGATTCAAACAAAACCCCACATGAATATGTTTTATCATATCTATAAACCACAAAAGCGAGTCAAGCATGTTGTGTGAATAGTGTAAAAGTCAAACGGTGTCAACTAAAAAAACAAATGAATCATTATTAACAAATTTGCCACTAATATGTATTTGATTGTGTAAAAATGTTATGCCTTTGAATTCCCTCGTGCCGAGGAAGATGAGAGCCACAAAAGACAACAAATCCCTATGTGTTTTAATAAGTGTTACACGTACTAAATCCGACCGTGTTTTAATAAGTGTTACGCTTCCTTTTTTGGCAAAACGTTACATTAAAATATTAGGACGTTTTACCAAATTGAGCTTTAAACGGAAACTATTTACGAAAATGGTTGCGTGGCAAAACTATTTACCAAACTAAGCTTCTAGCATAAAACGCTGTCCGAGACAGCGTTTTATGCTCTGGTATTTTTTAAAAAAAATTATTAACAATTGTATGTTGAACATAAAACGCTGTCTTAGACAGCGCTTTATGTACTACATACAACGCTTTACCTTCTGTATTTTTTTAAATTCAGTAGGGCATAAAACGCTGTCTCGGACATCGTTTTATCCTTGGGTTTTTTTAAAAAAAAATTCAATGGGTAAAACGCTGTCCGAGACAGCGTTTTATTCCCTGTTTTTTTTTTTAAATGAAACGCTGTCCGGGACAGCGTTTCATGGCCATATATCAGCATGTTCACTTCAGCAGAATGCGCAAGAACTCAACCTCAACCTCAACGCTTTCCCTCCTCCCTCTCACACTAAACCACGACCGTACTCAAACACCCGCATTGCCGCCGCCGCCCACCCTTGCGCCACCGCTGCTGCCGCCACCTTGCTGCTGCCCTCCTCCCTCTCACACTCACTCACTCAATTTCGTGGTTAGCCCTAAACTGAATTTAGTGTAATTGCATAGTTATTGTGGTTAATTATTGTGAATTGTATGTAATTGCTCTTACTTGTTGTTAATTCATGTCAATTGCCTGTAATTGTTGCTAATTATTAATGAAAATGGGGTACATTGTTGATAATTATTGATGGTGATGTGGTACATTGTTATTGAAATTGTTCATGACATTGGTGAAGTTGATGATGGTGAAAATGTTGAAGTTGTTAATGGTTGAAATTGGTGAGAAGAGATGAAATTGTTGAAATTATTGAAATAGTTTAGGTTGAAATTGTTGAAATAATTCAAATTGTTCATGAAATTGTTGAAATTGGTGAAGTTGTTGAAAGTGAAGTTGTTATAGGTGAGAAGAGTCTTATTTCAGTGTTGATAATTTACCTCGCTCTAGATTTCGATAATCCTAAAATGTGTTTTGGTTATGTAGAATATGGCGTCACAAAATGTAGTTTTGTTATGCCGGTGGGGAGGAGAAATTCTGTTTGATGGACCCCGGGTCGAGTATAGTGGGGGAAATATGGAACCACTAACACTAGAACCGAACATGACTATGAATGATTTGATAACATTTGGAACATTTGATCGTTAACATTTTGGCTAATTGCTAATGCGTTAACTCTGTTGGGATTTGTTAAATTGCATGTGAACAGATACGATGGACGGTGAAGATCGTACGCCTGGACCCGTTGACCCTTCTGTGCTTACACTACAGGGCACACACCGCAGCGTTGCCGTATGGGATCAGACGGTAATATTGCATTTGTTTGTTCATGGACTACAGCTTGTTGAGTTTATATGGTATATGATCTTAATTTCTTTCTAACAGGTTGATCCGGCAAAGCAGCTCGTTTGCAGGCATTACACCACCAGGTTCATGGTGGGGTGGGGAATCGATCCTCGCGTTTTGGCGTACGTCGAGTTTGTCGGTTTAGGTGGTTTTCACCGTATGGCGTATAGGGAGATCGATCGAGCGCTTGTCACTGCGCTCGCGGAGAGGTGGAGACAGGAGACGCACTCCTTCCACCTACCTGTTGGTGAGACGACCGTTACGTTACGGGACATGGCGATTCTTACGCGCCTTCCAGTACATGGGTCTGCGGTGACAGGACACGCGTTAGTCGATCCCGTCGGTTTGGTTGGTCGGGTACTTGGTGTCCAGCCAGGTCCCGCCGATATTAGGGGATCCGGGTTGAGGACCGGCTGGGTCCGTGAGACTTTCCGTGAGCTACCACCAGGGGCTGATGACGCCCAGGTTCAGAGATACGCCCGGGCGTACTTGTTCTTCCTCATCTCGGGCGTGTTGTTCGGGAATAAGAGCGGGAGCCATCTCCAGCTCATTTACATGCAGCTGTTGGACCACGACTGGGATCATATCCGAGGCTACAGCTGGGGTAGCGCCTGTCTGGCGACGTTGTATCGCCAGCTGTGCAGAGCATCCCACGTAGGTGCTAACGAGATTGGAGGTCCCCTGATTGTCCTCCAGGTACCTCACTTATTTCTGTACCAAAAAAACTATTTCACCACGCACTTACATATTTCATACTGAAGCTAGTTTTGTGTCTCTGTGTGCCAGTTCTGGGCTTGGGAGCATATCCATGTAGGCAGACCAGGCAGACCTGCGATACACCGTCGGGGGGAGCAGGACCAGGACGACCAGTACCAGGCGTACGATGCTCCCCCGCTCCCTACACAGTTTTAGCTTTTTTGTTTTAACATTGTACTTGTTGCGAACTAACATATTCATAATATTACTGTTGATGTGTATTTACAGGTGACATGGGACCCGTATGTACCTGACTTGGTAGATGCCATGCCTCCACATCTGCTAGACCATCAGGCGGAGTGGCGTGCTAGGGTCCCCCTGATCTGTTTCGAGGTTGTGGAGAGTCACCTGCCCGACCGAGTCATGAGGCAGTTTGGACTACGCCAGACTATCCCACAGGGGTGTGACACTAGTGTACAGCTTCACGGCATTGATCGTCGGGGAAAGGGGGAGACCAGCTGGGCGCTGGAGCATTGGCGTTTCCTTCAGCTATGGGAGCAACGGTTGGAGTTCATCGTTGGAGGTGATCTAATGCAGGGGGCTATGGATCCCGACGATCCGTACATGGTGTGGTACAGGCGTATCACACGACGCTTCATCAACCCCAGCTACGCACCACCATCCACACATTACCATCCAGCATATGACATCATTAGCGGATATGTGAGTTATTATTTTTCTACTCCTTTTCAACAATTTCCATATTTGTATGCCATAGATCTGACTGATCGATGATTACTGCAGGCGGCGGATATGGTGGCGATGGTTGATGCGCTATCAGTCTCCCTTGAGTGCGGACCCACTAGAGCCCAGGTCGAGCAGGTGCGAGATATGGGCGTCGCTACCTTACGGAGATATGGTCACGCTCATCTCGCCCACCGGCGGGACGGTCATGATGGCAACTCACAGTTCGATCTCGGCCAGAGCAGCGGTGGATGTGATCCTACGTCACCCAGACACGCAGAGGATTACAACATCCACAGTACTGCGCCCTCTGGTACCCAGGAGGACCCCTCGTCCAGTCAGCTGACTCCCCCACCGCCCCGAGACCCATTCACCACCGTCACTCATTACAGGCGGCGACGTGTCAGACGGAGGGCCGACACTCAGGAGGCAGGACCTTTACCCCGAATAAATGAGTCGGGCTAGTATTATCTGTTGTATTCCCTGTTATTTTGTGTAATGATGTACATAACACTTATGAAATTAATATAATAAATCTTTTTTGAATGACTCCGTGTGTGCTTTGAAGTTAATTTGGTGGTTGGACTGTTGTTGGGCTGTTTCGAGTTTTCTGCAGTGCTTAAAGTTGACGGAACTCCCAGAATATGGTGGTGGTACGTGGTGGGGAGTGGCGGAGTTGGTGGTCGACGGTGGTGGGGTAGGGCTGTGGAGCTGGCTGTTGTGGTGGCTGTTGGAGGACTGCAGCATGCAAGCTGTTTGCTGAAGCTTGTTTTCTGCCTGGATGCTGGTTGCTGTTTCCAGCAGAAAAGCGCTGTCTGAGACAGCGCTTTATGTTCAAGCATAAAGCGCTGTCTGAGACAGCGTTTTATGTTCAAGCATAAAGCGCTGTCTGAGACAGCGCTTTATGTTCAAGCATAAAGCGCTGTCTGAGACAGAGCTTTATGTTGAACATATAAAATAGTTGTAGTTGAATTTTTTTTTAAAAAAAAAACCAGGGGTAAAACGCTGTCCGAGACAGCGTTTTATGCTGGAAGCTTAGTTTGGTAAATAGTTTTGCCACGCAACCATTTTCGTAAATAGTTTCCGTTTAAAGCTCAATTTGGTAAAACGTCCAAAATATTATGTCTCTCTCCTCTCAAGGTCCCTACCTAACCCTACTACTACTTTTTTATTATATATTTTCTTTCACATTCATTATATTTTAATAAACTATATTTGTTTTACAATTTTTTAATACTCTAATTACCCCACTTACCTTTTACTTTATATAAGTCAATTAAATTGCCTAAAATTATATATCGGTCAAACTGTAACACTTATTAAAATATTGAGGGAGTATCGATGAAACTCGATTCAAATTTAAAGTACCCAAAAGTAGTTGACAGCTTGACATGCTCTTCAGTAGGCATTGATCAAGCATACTTGAGTTATTAGCTGAGTTTGATTCACATAAATTACAAGTTAGTAGGAAATTTAATACCATACGCCTCTGGCATCATACAATCCTTTTTATATCCACTAGTTGTGCCATCGCGCGCGATAGTTCAATAGATTAATATTTAAGCATCGGTAATATAGTAGCGTAAGTAAATGTGTAATAATACTTATTGTTGTATTTATCGTTAAGGAGTAGAAACAATTGTTATTGTTTTGTTAATTAATTATAATTTGATGTTTGTCAAAAATGTAAGAATAATTAAGCATTTTATAATTAAGTATAGAAATATTATTCATATTGTCTATAAGTATATTAATATTGTATAAAATTACCTCACGTTTTTAAAAATTACTCACCCCTAAAGTATTTACTTATCCTTATAGAATTTATTAAATCCTAGAAATCATACACACACCTTTAAGTAGTTTTCTCACCCCCTAAATGTCATTATAGTTTGCCTGCCTCTAAAAATCATATACAAATTACCCTTAAATAATTTGTTCACCCCCAAAGAATTTTCTCACTCTAAAAATCATATTCAAATTACATTACCCTAAAATAGTTTGCTCACCTCCGTATAGTTTGCTCATGCCTAAATAATTTGCTCACCCTTTAAAAATTGTATACATCATTGAAGGCTGCATCTTGTACAACATATTCTTTGTGGAAATAAAAGCTACCTTTGATTAATTATAAAAAGCACTATCCTCTGTTACACCCATCACAACTCATCTTGCTTAATTGGTTCTGATTTCACATCTAAGATCGAGCAACATTCGTATGGTCGGTATCCTTCACTGGCTTTAAATCCTCGACCAACATGATTATTAACCTGCGGCATCAAATAAAATAAGTAAATAAACACCACCGCTTTCCTGCCAAACATATTGAAAAATTTGAATTCAATGAAAATAAACACATTACCATGTATGTATAAGCTAATAAGAAAAGCAGAATACAGGAAAACTCCAATGCAATACTTACCTGCAAATCCTAGACAATCCAAACTCAAACATGAGAACAAGAAATAAATACGCAAAATACAACAACATATCATTTACTAGAAAATCCTACAAAGCACATGTGATATATACAATAACCACAATTGATTTTACAACTGAAATCCATCATACATACTAATCACTCCAAAATGTGTGAAAACATTCAACAATAATAAGATTAATAAACAAGCAATTCAACAAAAATAGAAAGGGGGAAAACATCCAACAATGTCTAAGTAATCTAAAAAAAGGAAAATTAATTAAATTGTCTTAGATAATAATTATATCAAATTTTAGGGTATGGTATCGACTGTATTGAGTAGCAAAAAGAGTTATAGAGCTCAAGTAAAAGAATAGTGTACTAATTAGAGTAAAATTACACTAAACAATTTTTCATCCTTGTTCCTTCCTTCAAACCCATTGCAATTTTATCTTCTTTATTTCATATATCATTTTTTTTCCTCTCTATTTCCTTCCTCCATAGCATCTAAGTCTCTTCAACAATTAAACGCTTAGAATGGTCTCTTAAATTGTTTCTCACCTCTCTCTCCATCTCTCTTTCCCACTATTTTTTAATGTCTTTGAAAATTATAGGTCAAACTTGTTCCCATATCACTCGGTCATTATTTCATTCCTTTAAAAGCCCATGGCCCATACTCTTTCTCTTAGTCTTTTTCTTTCTTTCTAATCCATTGTCCCTATTCTATCCTATAAAAGACATTGAAAATTATAGGTTATACTTGCTTCCTTTTCCCCCAAGCCCTCTTCCCCCTCTTCTCCCTAACCCCCTTTATTTTGCTCAACTTCTCTAACTTCTCCTCTCTATCCGCCTCTTTATTCCGGCCTCTCTATCCCTTTCTCTCTCCCCAACCTATCTCTCTCTCCTAGCCCCACTTTCCCTTATTGTTCTAATTCTATCTCTTTTGACCCTAGTGCTCTGTCGTAGCCTTGCTTCTCATTCTCCCTTTATTTCACTCGCTCTTTCTCCCAACTCCTCTTTCTTGCTATCTCTCTCTCTTCTTCCGGCTCCTTACTCCTAACCCCTTTTTCTCACCCTCTATCTCTCTCCCTACCTCTTTTTCTTTCTCTCTCTCCTGACCCCTTTCTTCTCACGGTGTGCCCTTACTCTTCTCTCCTAGCCTGCCCTATATTCCCTTTTTTTCCTCCCTCTCTCTCCTTTTTTCTACCTCTCCCTCTCCCTCTCCACACTTGCTTCCTTTTCCCCCAAGCCCTCTTACCCCCCTTTTCTCCCTAACCCCCTTTATTTTTCTCAACTTCTCTAACTTCTCTTCTCTCTATCTGCGTCTTTATTCCGACCACTCTATCCTTTTCTCTCTCGAGCCTTCCCTCTCTCTCTTCCCCGACCTATCTCTCTCTCATAGCCCCACTTTCCCTTATTGTTTTATTTGTATCTCTTTTGACCCTTATTGCTCTCTCGTGGCCTTGTTTCTCATTCTCTCATTCTCTCTTTCACTCGCTCTTTCGCCCTATCTCTCTCTCCTAGCCCCACTCTCATTCTCGCTACCTTTCTATACAAATGTTCAAAAGTGTTGCAACAAATTTATCCCAAAATTTGTCACTAAAGATAATTCTTCATGTTCATTTTTTTTATTATGTGATGAGTAGATGACTCTAGTCTATAAGCACACATTCTCCACTTGTCTGCCAATATTTTATCAAGGCAAAACAACTTTGGAAGTTGATTCAGTATAAATATAAAATAATTTACCTAAAAAATTGAATTTGTATCTTCTCGAGATCATCTCAAAGTTCTTCATTTCCAGTGAGCTTCTCTCAGATTTAGCCTTAACAATCCCCTGACCTACAGATGTTGGATCTGTCGACAAATTACTTGACCTTCCTCTGTAAAAGCAATAAGATGTTTAGTAACCAACAACCCTAACTTCTACCACAACATTATTCATGAGAAGAGGACCATAATTTAAAATTAATATTTTTAACTTCTGTTTATAACTTGCGTTTCTTAATTACACTCAAAACTTGTTATACAAGTTCCAAATTCAAGATACACTCCAAATCCAAAACCCCAAATTTGTATAGTTCATGACTTTCCTAAATTTGCTATCTATGCCTCTAATGTATACCAAATTGTAGGGAAAGAAAAAACAAAAAAATTGTACCTTTATTGAGTGAACAGAAGGCTACGATTCTCCATAGCTATTCCAATCCACCCCTCTGATTTGAACACATTTATCTGACCTAACAAAAGATCGCAAAGCGAGATACCCAACATCAAAAACAAACATATAAATAACCAACATCAGCGTAAAAAGAATTAAATAGCATTATTTTATGTAGAAAGATACAAGGATATAATAATCTACCTTTAATTAAATGCATAAGGATTATCTCCATCAGCATATGGATTCAGAGACCCTTCGGAAAATATTTCACCGATATTGATAGGCTGAGAGTAACCCACTGCCCTAACTCTCTGCATTAAGAGACTATGTCATCAATTATTTTGTCCTCTAATTTATTGGGGACTTACAAAAGCAGCAACCAAGCATATTAAAACAACAGTCCAAACCACGAGTAGAAAAAGCAATCAACGGTGTAGGACAATTTATGAACCTAAGCGAGATAAAAGAACTCATCTCTAATTATTCCGATAAAATACTCAGCATATATGGCACAGCCTAAAGAAACAACCAGAACAAGTGCAAATGATAGCTTTCATTACCGGATAAAACTAATCAGATTTATCAAAATTATCAGTGGTAATCAAAGCATAGGATGCCATCATTTGTGTTTCAACTTTTACAATTACTTAGCTTCTATGTTAAGTGATGGGTTACCAAAGAGGGGAAAACCCTACATGGTGAGAACCGAGATTTTTTTTAATGCCTCTAAATTCTATCAATTTGGTATTGAAATCCGGATTGCAATTTTTAGTACTAAGCAACGGCAGATATATTTCCTTCAAAATTCTTAGGTTTATAGATAACACATAGTTACACATAGATTACCTATATTACAGAACGGTGACACTCTACAGCTGGCTCATATCTCACTCTCTCCCTACTTATCAGCAATGTCAAAAACAGTATGATCAACACATTAAAAAATCTTTCTAAATAATCCCATCATCATCAACTAAAACCCCCTTTGAGCCAGGCCAAAAACATTATGACCAACTCATTAACAGCACTTTATAAAATTATCATTTACAGCATGAAACATGAACACTCCTTAAATGTAATTGAATAAAAGAAGGGAGAAAACAATTACTTGAGAAGATCGACATTGTATAGATCTTCGCCATCTTCCTCATCAACATTTATACTGTAGATACAATATAAAGGTAGTACTCTGACAGAAAATTCTGAAATTTTGTACATACCAGTATATATTCCTGGGATTTCGGGTCCTCCAAATTTAAATCCTTGCTGGAATTGGCTTCTCTTCGAGGATTCAGCTTCCTCAGTTGCCTCTTTGTAACACAAACTCATTAGGCGCGAGAATTGTCCCCTGGGCTGCATATGTTGATATAAGAGACATTCCTACAAAATCAACAACAAAAGTTGATCAATTTCATTTTCCCAAAAATTCAATTGAAAATACAGCAAACTTCTTTTCATTATTTTTATATAATTAATTAACTTACCAAAGAAAAAAAATCACATGTTGTGTTATCCCACAAAATCTCATGTCTCCCCCCCCCTGGCAGCCCTATTCTCATAATATTCCTCACAGTAATTTTACTTTCACTACTCTCTCATGAAACTACCATATTGGAGTACTATTTTTACTTCACGCGAAACAAATAATGTAATTCACTCTACATAAGCAGATAAGATACTACATTCTCCTAAATTGCTATGATCGCTTAAACATACCATGGTAGACACCTAAACTTCTTCTCATTCATCAACATGATTGCATAAATGAAACTTGTATCATGTGAAAGAATGATCAATGTACATTTCACCAATACAGTTTTTACGCAAACATCACTCGATTTTGCTTATGATTTTTTACTGCAAATTTCCAAGAGCTGAAATTTCATTGATCTTAAGACCCGATATCACTCGATTTTGCTTATGAATCACTATCTTCTACTTCCTAAATTCCTATTACCATTGTTAGACCTAGAACCAATGTTAGGTTCTTGAAAATTAATACTCCCTCTCATCACACAGTTCTCGGACCTATTTGATCTGCTACATTATCAACAAAACATGAAAATTTTATAAAAATAAAAAACAATGTCTTGCAAAAAATTTTTGAAAACATCAATTTGCAACAAACACAGTTTCTATTACTCCCCTTAATCACATTAAATCATGATATATACCCTTTCACAAGTCACACCATGAAAATCACTCATTTACTTATACTACCTCCGTTACAGATTATGTGCAACGATTAGACATTTTCTCTCTCTACTTTATGTCAAATCGTTGCACATAACCTATAACGGAGGTAGAATTAGATTTAATATTCAAGCTAGCAACTTTCGTGTCTCACATTGTTGAATAGTATATTGATTTATGATTTATGATTTGTTTTTCTTCTTTCTTTGAGATGAACCATGCATTCACTTTTGCTCCCCACTAAATATAAGGTTCATCTGATGCGATCACATTCAATAATACATCAGCATAGCCAAATTAATATTCAACCAAGAAAATCAATCAAAAATGAGATATTAGTGACAAAAATTACAGTAACTTAAACGTAGAAGAGAGAGAAAACAGACAGAGTGGTAAGAGTACTGACCCATCCTATTCAAAGGGACGGTGTTGCCGACAGAAAGAGTAACCATTGATAGCAATATTACTGAGATTGCAGCAAAGAAAAAATCAAAATAATTGCATAAACCTCTTGAGGAGGAGCATATTTAGTCTGATATTCGACTTTAGTGCGAGGTAATCGAATATTCGACTTTAGTGCGAAATTGAAGTAATTCTATCCCCCATTCTACACTGTCAATTAAATAGTCGTAAAATTAAACCAAATCCTAGATTGTCAAATTGATATTCCATGATTATATATATATAAAGAAATTAAAAAACGCTAAATATCATACCTTAGCTTCAATGTAAAACTTGGAATACGCTTCAATGGAGAAGAAACCAACCCTAATATTCTGAAAGTATGTGTTTTTGGGTTTAGTCTCTACAGAGACTGGAAAAAATGGAGTGCAGAGTGGAGAGTAAAGAGAGATAAAATGAAGTGAGAAAGGAGAGATGGAGTGATAGTGAGAAAGGGTTCAAAGGAGAGAGAAAGCAAATGGAAGATTTGAATGGTGGAGCATGAAAAGGGGAAAAAGCAGGACTGAAATCTAGCCTGAAAGGCAATTTCGAATATTGAAAATAGCTCGAGGGTATAAACGGAAGCACACTATACAGTGGGGGATAAAAGTATTTTAACAAAGACACAAGGGTAAAAGCGTCATTACACTATTAATTTGGAATAGTAACACTTGTTGTGGCTTTTGAAAGGGTTATAGATATGGAACCACCAAAAATTTTATAAGCTTCATATTTCAGCAATAAGCCTATGATGCAAGGGGAGGAAGACAAACATAGTATACATTACAAACACTCATAGTATTTTTGATAGAAAAAATTATATCAGCTACAGCCTACAGATCACCGTCATATGAACAAGTAATGGAAAACCATCTTTGCTGCTAACCTTAAGCACAATCATGAACCTGAAACAATAGGGATGACTCGAAGTTGAGATATCAACTCTTAAAAGTCCCAACTTTAAGAATTAAGAAATCCTTTCCACCAGAAATCCTATAAGTAGGAAAGAGTGCGTATACAAGTCCTAAGTGTATTATAAAAACTCAAACTCATTCTCTATATAACTCGCTTCAATATATGATAGCTTATCCCGGTGCTGAAAACAAAACAAAATGCACTTATGCACACCCATTCTGATGTCATTGAGAGATGCAAATGATCAGAATACCCCCTGATGTTTACTACATAAAATATTTTACTGTTGTCAGAATAGATTTAATCACAGCTTATTCATTTACTACAAGTCATCAGTAGCAAATACAATAACCAAAACCTAAAATAATAAAAGCAGACAAAATAATATAACCAAATCTTGAGAGAAATTATAAATGTGTTATTGCTCTTGCAAAACGAGATGACTATCTGTTACAGCAGTAGGACCTAATAACCGTAACAAAATCTGCACACACATTTCCTGTTGCAAGAGCGCAAAACAAACATGAACATTAGCCTAGGGAAATGAAGGAACAGGTACAAAACTATGGAATTAAAGATTTCAAAACTTGACAGTGGTACCAAGTGGATTAAACCATCAAAACTACCAGATGGTATGGTGTATGTAAGGTAAACAAACCAAATAGTACTCCAGTAACATTTACCAACCCTAGCAACTACCAAATAACAAACAAAACCAAAAATTACCCATTAGAAAATCTTATGAGCCAATTACAAACCTATCACATGCCTACAACACCTGCGAAGAAAGGTTTAAAGTGGACATTATCAGGATAAGAACTACTAGACATATCTTGTTAACCATTCTGGCGTTGCTGACTCCAATAACAGCCACATGCTTCACAACACAAGCAAATCACAAACAAAACCAGAGTTGAGAAAAAAGAAATTAACATCACTTGCCCAAAAAGAGAAAAGAAAATAACATGAAGCTAAAATAAATTCACTCAGAAATTGAAATTTATTATCAAACAAAATTTCTTAACCCCACATTGCCACACTGGGCCTTACATAAAACACTGCTTACTCAGAAGTATCACTAGAAACCATCATTGTAAAGAAGGTTGGAAATAGTACGACCGGCACACGAAACCCTGGAGATGATATCTACAACAAATCAGCAACAGCATAATTAACCCCGAATCAGCAAAATGACATATATGACAACTATGAGGCAAAAAATCCGGTTGCCCCCTACATCTTTCACCTAGCACCAAAGACACGGAGTTAAATAAATGTAAAATAAATAAATTAACAAAAAGTGGCTTCTAAACTGGTTAATAACCAATTAGCCATTGACAACATCCCAAGGCATGCTTTGTGTAGCTATATTTTGAGTAAATGAACTGGAGCCTGACTACTGCTACTTAAAATTTTGAGTAAGTGCAGATTTTATTGGCAAAGCAAATCTTCTGATGGAAAGAAAAGGCTCTATCAGATAAGAGGTTCCAAGAATTGACTGTGGTCTTAAGTGTTCCACAACATTAAAACTACAAATTATTGTTTTCAGCAAACAAAGAAAATCAAAAAGCTCTACACCCTGAGTTAAATTACAGCAACTACCATGCCATGAATTGCCAAAAACAATTACAGGAAGACAAAAGCTATCACATCAAAAATCAGCCTATTGATCGCATCTAACAGAAAAATATAGAATGTCAATTCCAAGGAGAAGGCTAACAGGAAAAGAATAATGACATCCTTGCACCACCACCTCAGCTATAGTAAAATGTTACACAACTCAAGCTAATTACACTCAAGAAAAGATGATATAAAAAAAGATGTAGACAAAAATAAATGGCAAAAATTATAGGATATAATTACACATATCAAATTATCAGCATACAAGAATTCCTAAAGTAACTCAAGCCTTGGAGAAGAAATCCAAAACGATATGACTTGAAAAGATGGAGTTCAAATATTTTAATCTCCGGCTAAATCACAAACAAGCAATCCCAGATATCGAAAAAATCACACAAGGATCAGCTTCAATTGTCTGATACCACCCTTAAAAGCACAAACACTCATTTCTAGAGAGTTCTATGACTACACATGAGAGAAAGGAAAGAAACAGCAGCATACTCAAAAAAAAAAACACCCAGTAGGAAGGCTGGAGTTGACAAATAATGTTGGCAGGGGGAGTTGATACGGATTGTAACAAAATGAATAAGCAGTTAAACAAAACTGAACTCAGTATTTATAAAATCTAGAGTTCATGTATTCTACATATTTTTCAATAAATTTGACTGAACTACTGAAGCTGAACAAAGATAAATAGAATTATAGAAAAATAAATAAGTTACACTACCAGCTATTGAATTTCTACATCTGAACAATTACTATACAACTACACATCAGATGTGATTCCTCAACAAGTACACAAAATCTCAGCTAACTATTTGCATGCTCGACCAGACTATTCTAATACATCAGATGCGATTTTTCAACCAGTACACAAAAACTCGCTACTTTATACACTCATGCCCCTTCTGAGCAATCACAGCAGTAACCAAACCAATACACTTGATCCTAAGTATCAAAGGTGATGTGAACAGACCAATGCAAGAGCCAACCATACACAATCGCATAGCATCCCTTCGCCACAAAAAGACACAATGTTAATCAGAGGGGGGTCAATATTAGATCTTCAAAGGAAAAATATATGAGAAACTTCCCCTATACACCAGATCTTTTTGTCCCGATAATGTATCCACAGGCACAGATAACATCAAAAGCAAGAGTCACTGCAATAGACATAATGGTACAAATGTAATAAAGATGACAATGCACCGACTTGCCAACAAAAAGGCATCAAGTAAAATCATGAAAAAAAACACTGCCAAAAACATATCCCCATTAAAAACTCCATGTGAGAGTACAATCGCTGAGAGAATAACTCCATACTCGTGGGAGATAGAATGCAGCTCCATCTTTAAAAACAGTAAATCTTAATACCATCAATCTGCTATATCAACATACACAACATACACAAAGCATCAACACTGTATCAATAATTCTGTATCATCCAGGAAAAGAAAAAACAAATCGCCACTTTTACGTCCCAAAACCACCAGTCACGTGTGAACCTACCACAACTTCAGCAAAACCTCACATATCTTCAGTAAAACCATAAGACAGCATACATCCACAAACAAATCAGCTGACATCAGCTGGAAGAAGATAGTGTTGACAGAAACTGAACCAAAGCAGCTAGTAAATACAATATGCCAAACATGAGCTGAGAGGGTAAAGATTAACCTGAAGCACAGGGGAAAATCTAGAGATTGACTAGACAATCAAATTTAAGCACGTTTTGAGCACATTTTCACATTAGATTAAAATTCCAAAAAAAAAAATAAAGGATAGTATGGATGAACTCCCTGTAAAGTCATCAGAAAACTTCTAGAGTATATCTTGTACACAAGATGAGAAGAGCATGTACAGTCCCATAACCTCCTAGCCAAAACAAGAGAAGAAATCAAATGAAGAAAAGAAGACAATGGTATCACAGCACAAACGTACAAAGCCTGGTCAAGGTCACATATATTACAACTAACAAGAATAGAGGTGTAAATGTCCCACTCTATTAACAAGAAGTCCAATAATTTGACAGCAAAAAATTACAAAGCCTGTTCAAGGTCGCATACCTTATAACTAACTAACTGCAGAGGTGTACAATGTCCCACTTCATCAACAAGAAATCCCTGTGATCGTGTCAATATCACAAAAGTCAATCATGCTATATCACACAAGTACACAACACATCTGTAGAAATACAATCTCAACAGACCAAATAAAAGTTGCAATTCATCCATACAAGAAGAGGGAAAAAAGGCAATAAACTCACAGTTATGAACAAATGTTACCGCATGAACGACAAAACGTCCTAATTGGCATGATGTCCAATGTGAAAGGCATCTATTTGTATACCTACAAAATAAGACAAATCCTAAGATGTTCGCATCTTTATTCTTTGGGGGAGAGCAGGAACGAACATAGAAAAGTCTATTGACACTTTTTTTTTTCCCAGAAGGATAACAAGCTTAGCAGACTAAGAAAATCCAACACATGACAGCAGTCCTAAATATATCACACCATCAAATCATCCGAAATTATTGGCAAGGAAAAATACTATAAAAACTCCACTCCCAGTCACCTGCTCAAGCAAGACATTAGAAACCTACAAAGCAGAACACAACAGTAGTTCAAACAAATGCTTGAATAACTGTCTAAAGCAAATAACTATGTAGAACAAAATCATCTCAAACCTTAAGCAAAAAAAGTTCACTGCCAATGCAGTCAGCAAGCAACCTAATTGATAATCAATTATTCAACCACCCAGAAACAACTGCATGATCATCAAAAACTGTACAAAGAAAACCCCTCCAGTAAAAAACGTAAAAGAATCAACCAATATATTTAGAAAATTCAAACCTCAAAAATCAATTGAAGTCCTAATTCATCAGCCATGCCATCATCACAGAATCAATAGAAGAATTTGCAAGGCCAAAATAGATGTGTAAGAAAACACCAAAAATCTGCAAAACTAAATGCAAGCACAGCAACAGTCAAAACAGCAGCCAACAAGAAATTTCTGATCAAATTTATCAATTACTGTAATCAAATTATACTGAAATGCAATACACATTATTCGTCTCCAGCCTACAACCACCACACTCCCTTGCCAAGGCCCTTAAGGGTGTATAGTATGATTCTCCACTGTATGTTCGAATGCATCATTAATTGAACACCTCCCCCACCCCCACCCCAAAAAAATAAATAAATAAATAAAAATTAAATAAATAAAAAAAAGTCTTTAGCAGTGCAGGAATATTGTAGCCAGAATAATCAGCACTGATAAGAAATCTTAAATCAATTTTCTCTGCAATTAAATATAGCACCTAAACTTTTGGATAAGTAGATTACTGTGACTAAAGATACAATAACAAAGATCCATATAAAAACCTTTAAGAACCCTAAATAGTGGCCTTTCTGAGAAGGCTAAGTATTATACAATCAAATAAAATGCAGATCATCTATAGGGCAAAAACAGGATCAGCTAACAGAAAAAAAAAAAAAATACAAATGCAGAATTAAGGCCCCTTGCTGAAGTCAATCCTGCTCCTCCCGGAGCCACCACCATAGCCTTCTCGTGTAGACCCAGCGCTTGCTTTCATTGTACCTCCACCACCAATTTTGTCCATGGCTTTCTTACCCTTCTTCACTTCAGTCAAAAACTGATCCAAACCGAATGGATCAGCCTCCTCAGCAACCTGCTCAAATTCAACAGGCCTCTCTCTCTTACCACTCTTCTCTGCAGTTCCAGTGAATCCCTTGTCAGGTTTGAACCTCTCTGTGTTCCTAATCTTCTCAAGCTGTTCATCAGCTCCGCCATACATTTCATTATCCATATCTTTCTTCGGCTGGTATAGAGTGGAAAGTGTAGCTTGGGCGGTAAATAAGCCCTTGTCATATACATTGTACTGGTCATCAGCAGCGAAACCAGATTCCATCCCCTTCTCTTGGTTGAACAATCGCTGATCATACATGACTTCACCTCTTCCAGACCCAACGGACGCCATACCAAGAGCAACCTTCTCACTAATATCACGATCCCTATCTCTTGTAATCTTACTCTTCTTTCCCGTTGCAGCATCTTTGGCCTCCAACCTTCTCTCCCTTTCCCTCTCTCGTCGCCGCTCCTCACGAATTTTCTCACGCCCCAACCTCTCCTCCCTCTCCTCTTTCGCCTCCCTTGTAGCTTCCCTCTCTCCTCTGCCAACATAATCAGATCTCATGTCATCATCGTCCATATCCATATTTCTAGCAGATGGAGCAGGTGCAGCCACAGGAGCTGCAATACCAGTCCTCTCAGAACGTGCCTTAGCAGCCAAAGCACGCAGCTCCAGCTCCTTCTTTTCCTTTTCCTTCATCGCCATCTCCTTTTGCACCTTCGATCTCATTGCAACAGCTTCTCTAGCCTTCTGCTCTGCAACATACAGAGATTCAGAAAGCTTTGCAAAATTGTCATTGATCTGAACGTCTTGAAGGCCCCTTCCATCAGCTGCAAGCCGCTTATCCAATGGAATGGTGTAACCCTTAGGATTCTTCCAGTTCGAAATACAAGGTGGAATCTTCCAGTCCTGCTGATCTTTCACTGTCACAGGACGAGGTGGTGAATGCATGACCGGCACAGGCGGTGACCCTGAGGCCCTGGGAACCCTCTTATGCTTGAACTTGGGAGGTTCAAGAGGGTCCACCGGCATCTCTACCATCCTAATAATTCTCTCTTTCGCACCAGAATTAAAAGCCTGAGCTTGCTGCGACGGCTTATACTTGATGAACTTCGAATCAGATGAATGCTTAGGCACATTCTTGGGCTGAGCAGCACTCAACCTCACATTAACGATCTTCTCAATTGCAGCTTTAGTAGCTTCAGTAGTCTCTTCAATCTCTTTCTGCAGCTCTTCCAATTCTTCCTCAGAATCAGACTCCTCCCCCCTCAAAATTTTCGGCACTAGATCCCTATGTTGCGAATAAACAATCTTCGACGCATTTTCATTCTGCTTCACTATATTATCAAATGCCACATTCCCTTTACTATCCACAGTAACAGGCAATATCTTTGAACTTGGTGTCTTATCCCTACCCATCCCCAAAGGATATTGAGCAATATGAATCTCAGGGAACGCCCCACCATCACCAAAATCTTCGGGTTTTCGAGGTTTGTACCCTTCCCGTTTCAAATAGGGAGGTACATGATATTCCTTAGCAGCCAAAGCCTTTTCATCCTCTTGAGCACTAAATCGGTTCTTGAACCACGGATCATTAGTGTGGTCGTATTGCGTCGATGTCGATGACTTTGCCGGTGGCAGTTTCATCGGCGACATCTTTCGATAAATCAAACAAACAAACAAATTCCAGAAAACCTCAAATTTATCTCTAGATTCGAACAGATATGCTGCCAATCAACAAAAACGAAAGATAATCAATTTAATGAAACACCAAATTATAATGGAAAACATGAGTTAATTATCAAAGTATGCTCGTTAAATTGTTAGAGTATTTATAACCTACAAAAGTTCAAAAATCCGAACCCTAAAAACACTATAACGACAATTAAATCAACCAAAGCGCGGAACTAAACCCTAGAATTTGAAATTGAAATTCAATACAAAACTACCTTACCTCAGAAGCTGCGTCAATGGAGGAGAAAAACGAAGAATTCAGAGTGCGCTTCAATGGAGAAGAGAGAGAGAGAGGGAGGAGAAATCGCAGCGGCGCAGCTTACAACTGAAAAATATCCAAATCGGGGCAGCAATAAAAAAGAGGTTTTATAATATTTAAGTAGCTTACAACCTTTTGATTAAGCCTTACTAATATAATATTTGGCGGGTGTTAATTTTAAACAACACAAAAAAATTGTAACCTTTAAAATCAACACACATGACAGGTCATCAGGTAATTGGTCTAAATATTAAATTAAACTTTTTAATTTAAATAATTAATTTTAGATTTTTTTTTTTTAAAAAGGCCACCCCCCCAACCCCCGACAACCACCATTCCACCACGGCGCCCGCCCTTCCCCGACGAACAAAAACCACCCTAATCCCAGCAACCACCACGCCACCTCCCTTCCCTCCCCTCCCCCACACAGCATCCATGACAGCAACCAACTCCTCCGCCGTCGACCGACCCAATTACCCCCCTAACCCCGACCTCCCCTTTCTCCCCTTCCCCCTGTCGATCCGATTTCCCTTTTCCCAACCACCACCAAAACCACCCTAATTCTCGCAACCAACCATCACACAACCCGCCGAAAAGACCACTAAACTAACTCCTTCCCTTAGTCAGACCCTGATAACAACGTCTCACCCCTTTCCTTGACTGAAAATCGCCCCCACTTCACATCCCTTGCATCGAAAAAACATCCCCTGTTGTGTTGCATCGCGGTGAGGCTCGCGTGTCAGGGGTTAGGGTTTGGCCTGATGTCGCGATGGAGGAAAGGGGAAGGTCGGGGTTAAGGGGGAAGTGGTCGGCCGACGGTGAAGATGTTGGTCACCGGCCGTACCGTCACCATCGAGGCCCGAGGGTGCCGCCCGCGTAAGTTTGGGGGAGGGAGAGGAGGTGGTTGGGTAGTTTGGGATTTTTTTATTTCTTTGATAATAATAATTTATTTATTTATTAGTTATATTGAAAAACCAATGAAACAGTGACACGTGTCATGGTAACCTTCAAAAACAGGTTACCAACAGGTAATGTCTTGTTTAAAATTGACACCCCCCAAAGGTTATATTATTAAGACTTAATCAAAAGGCGTTGTATTATTAAAAAAGAACGGGCTTAAGGTTGTATTATTTTCTGCATTTTTTCCTTAAAAATATTAGTCTTCCCTTAGTTCTTCCATCACCAATTTTATTTCTGACTGTTTTATTAAGGGAGCCATCCCCTCCCTCAATTAATAATTCTTATATTTCTCTCATTCCTAAATGTGATATCCCTGTTTCCATGAAAGACTTCAGACCTATATATTGGCCTTTGCAACTCTATCTATAAACTTATCACTAAATGCATCTTTAATAGGCTTAAACCGATTATGAATGACCCTATAAGCCCTTTTAAATCTAGTTTTATCCCTAATAGAACTATAGAGGAGAATATTATAATTATCAAGGAAGCTGCTCACCATTTTATCAAAGCCTCTAAAAAGCTAACCTCATGGCCCTAAAGATTGATCTTATAAAGGCTTTTGACAGCCTTGAATGGGAATTTATTAAGGATGCCCTCCTTAGTATTAATCTCCCTAGTAATATTGTTAATATTATTCTCAGTTGTATTTGCACCCCTAATATCTCCCTTCTTTGGAATGGTGAAATGATCGAGTCTTTTTCTCCTATGGGAATTAGACAAGGCGGCCCTTTATCTCCCTACATTTTTGTTCTTTGTCGTGATCGTCTCTCTTGTATGATCCAAGATAGAGTCAATAATGGTGATTGGAAGCCTATGAAAATTGTTAAGAATGTCAATATACCTAATTTATTGTACGCAGATGATGTCTTTCTTTTTGGGAAGGCATCTAAAAATAAAATCAAAGTTATGATGGAGGTTCTTGATCAATTCAAAAGCATTTCTAGTCTTTCTATCAATATTCAAAAGTCTTCTGCCATTTTTCCAAGAAAAATGAATTACAATTTTAGGAGATTTATTTGTGATATATGTATCACTAACACTACCAATTTTGGTAAATACCTTGGCATTATTATATCTCATAAAACCACTTGGATTACTTTCCTCTTTTAGATAAGACTTGTTCTAAAATCAAAAGATGACAAGCTAAACTTTTAAACATGGCGAGGAGGTGTACTCTTATTAAATTCGTGTTAAATTCCTACCCGTTTTATGCCATGCAAACTAATATTCTTCTAAGTCGAGTCTTTCTCATATTTAAAAGAATTGTAAACAATTTCTTTGGGATAGAGTTAATAGGTCTAGATTCATTCCTTGTACTAATTGGAAGGTATTTTGTGATCCTATGGATAAGGGTGGTCTAGGTATTAGAGACTTGGGTGGATTGAATTTATCCTTCATGGCTAAGTTAGGTTGGAAGATCCTAACCCAAGATCATAAGCTTTGGGTTAAAATTCTTAAAAATAAATATATAAAATTCTCTAATTTCCTTGATTATACCTCTAGACCTACTTACTCGATAATTTAGAAGGATATTTTGGCTGGAAGGGACATCTTAAGGAAAGGAATTGTCATAAAAATAGGTGATGGGGAGGATACTTCCCTTTGGTTTCATCTTTAATTAGGTAACTACCCTATTTATCTCATCCCTAATATTTCTATTCCTGTATCTAAAGGCCATTGGCATGTGTAGGGAATATTTCAAGCATTACCCCGAACTTGAACCCCATTGTGATCATACACTAAAGTACGGTGGCGTCCAAAGGGAAAGAAGATAGAGCAAAAGAGTCGCCAACAAGTTTTATGAACTTGTAAATTGTAGGGATTAATTTCAAGCGTTAATCCCCTAGCTTGAACCCCACTGTGATCATACACTAAAGTACGGTCGCGTCCAAAAGGGAAGAAGATAGAGCAAAAGAGTCGCCAACAAGTTTTAGGAACTTGTAAACCGTTCACAGGGTGAAGGTTACACCCCTTAACGATCCATGAGATCGTCAACTCCATAAGGTCTTGAACCAAATAAGGGTTCCGGGATGAAGGTACAAATCCAACCTAAAAGAGATTGAACCTGCCCTAATAATAGGCCTCTACTTTATTTTGATCGTATTCATGTGCGCTTTTTGACTAACATGCAATCAATAGGATTACCCTAAACCTGTTTATCTATGTTGGTTGAATATAAATGCACAAATAAAACTATTACTGGCGATCACTTGAATTATAATCACAATTAACCCTAACAAGATTATTAATTATCTTATTAAGCGTGATTACAAGTATAAATTCCCTTTAAACATGCATAAAAGGCGTGATCAAGCAATAACAATAAATATCATCAAGCAACATAATAATAATCATGATAATAACAATCATCATAACAATAATCAAAATAATAATTATAATCATAATCATGTTAAGCATAATAATAGCAAGATCCTAGGCATGATACTAACAAGATTAATAACAAACCCTAGCATGTCACTAAGCAATAAAAATCAAACCTTTAGCCGTAACATGATACTAGCAATCATAAATATTAGGAAGAACGTAGGAAGCATCATACTTTTAATCATACTTAATATTAAAATTACCCTAGACATGATACTAGGAATCAAAATAACAACCTAAGCATGAACTCTATATCATAACATCAATAAAACCATTAAAGTACTTACTTTGATGCCTCGTACCTCTTTCTAATAACAAAATACACACGTTAGTAACTTCAAGGAAAATAATAAACAAAACAATTAAATTAAATAATTGAAAGAGAGATTTGGGACCAAACCCTCAAAAATTAAACCTTTCACGTCAAGGGAGAAGGCAACTTCAAATATGGCTAGGTGTATCTAAATCTAATGAATGCGGAATTTTGTATTTGAAAAGATAGTTTAGAAAAGGAGAGAGAGAAAGTAATCAAGGAAAACTTGATGAGAATTGGTGAAAATAGAGAGAATCGGTGATTGTAAGTGAAAACTGGTTTTTGATGAAATCTGATTATCAAAAACAGAGTTTTTAGGACGTTATTTATAGAGAAAAACAGCTAAAAAGATAAAAATATCAAAACGGAG
The DNA here is from genome assembly GCF_001683475.1 of Chenopodium quinoa. Taxonomy (NCBI): domain Eukaryota; kingdom Viridiplantae; phylum Streptophyta; class Magnoliopsida; order Caryophyllales; family Amaranthaceae; genus Chenopodium; species Chenopodium quinoa. The sequence goes on along the minus strand of NW_018742292.1, from coordinate 812,291 downwards.
TTTTGGCGCACGTAAAACTGAACCAGCGCCAACGCTGGCTGTTGGCGCCAAGCGCCAAAGCTGGGGCCAGGCGCTACAGCTGGCGTTTGGCGCTAATTTAGAAAATCACGCGTTTTCTTAAAATCAGATAAACATTACCGTACATGAGGATAAAATCGTATTTTTCCTCAAAAATGCTCTTTGATTTTAATTAAAACTCTGAAAAGTCAACAAAAGTCAATTTATCAATGCTAATTGAATTAGGAATGAAAAGAACCTTCTAGAAGAATCTAGAAGACTAAAACCATTCCTAATTGCATTAGGAATGATAAATCATATTAGGCCCTCCCCTAGATCATTGGGCCGCACATAAGGCTCAAACCTGGCCCAGTTTAGTAAATTGGCCATAACTTCCTCAATATTCATCGAAATTGGGCTTATAATATATCGTTGGAAAGGTCTTTGCAAGCCCCATCCAACTACACTACTATTGGACTGTAGACACCTAAAAATGTCTCCCCAAAACCAAACCCGATGATGAACAACCTTTCACCGCCACTATTGGTCGGGTTTAGTATTTAATTCCGAGAGTGCTTAAAAAATCGTATTTTATTAAATTCATATTTTTGAACAGTCCATGGATTAGTCTTGATGTTTGGTAAAAGCATAGTTTTAATTTCAGCCCAAACTTATTAATTAATTCAAGCCTAAACCTTTTTTATTTTATCGTTTTATTATTTATTTTTGGCCCAAACCCTTTATTTATTTTTATTTAATTATTTTCTTATTTTAGCCCGAAAAATAAAAGTCATAAAAGGCCCGAAATTTTCAATCGGCACTTAAAATGCCGAAGGAAATTAGGGTTAAAAATGTATTTAGACAGAAAAACAGGCAGGAATTTCCCGCGCCACGGCAGGTACCTACCGTGTCACGGGAATCATTCCCGTCTGACGGTGGGATTTCCCGTGACACGGGAGGTCTTCCGTGACACGAGACATTCCTTGTCTTTTCCGCGTAAACCCTTAACGCGTTTTCTACTTCGTTTTCTGAAAATTTCCCGCGTCACGCCAAAAGTGTACCGTCTGACGGTGGAGCTTCCCGTGTCACGGTACAGTTTGACCGTGTCACGGGATAATTTTTTTTAGGGTTTTTATCAATTTTGGGTTTTGTGTGCTCCCTCAACACATTTTCCCTATAAATACCCCCTCATTTCTGATGAACGGGGCACGGAGTAATTCTCTGATTTAATTTTCTCTCTTCTATGCTTTAGCCTAAACACTAGCCTACCCTTTTCACTTCAAAATTCCTTCTTCAAGTACTCAAAGGATTCCATATTTTACTCGAGGTTCTGTCCTTAAACCAAGGCGTGAAAGGTAGAATTGTTTGAGGGTTTGGCCCCAAAATCAACTTTATTTTATTTAATTTAATTTAGTTATTGTTTTATTTATTTCCTTGAAGTTACTAAATCGTTTATTATTTTGTAGTTGCAAACAAACATAATCAAAGTAAGAGTCATGCTCCTTTTATTTTTATTATTTTTCTAACGATTTTATGTTGTTGGAATTGTGATTGAATTGGTTTTAATATTAATGTTTATTCTATTATATTTATTGATCACCATATTGCATGTTTAAAGGGAATATGTAATTGAAAATCACGCCTAATAAGATAATTTCGACAACCGGTTTAGGTTCCTTTTTAATCTTGTTATTAAATCAAGTGATCACAATATTTTAGAATTATGTGTTGCATTAATATTCAACCAATTTAGCATAATAATAGTTTGGAGCAAATTGAATTTTTGTTTGTATGCCTTTGAGATCGCGGGAATCACTTTTCACTATAAGAATCGAGTAGAGGCCAATACGGGCGAATGTGACTCCATGACTCACTTCGTACCATCATCCCCAATCCTCCTTTCGTGGTTCCGAACCATATGGAGTTAGTAATCTCATGGATTATGAATGGGGTGTAACCTTCACGGGTCAATCGTTGTTGCCTATCGTTGTCCCTTATCGTGGTTATCTTTTATGATCCGTGAACGGTTTACAAGTTCCTTAAAAACTTGTTGACGGCTCCCTACTTTCCTTGTCCCAAATCGTTGTCCCTAATCGTATATGTCAATTCCCACTTCCTAAGAGTGCCAAGCATATTCACCACATGCTTTTAACGTAGGCGCACTTCGAGCGACGCCTACATGGACCCATATCATGGACCAACCAAACTGAATTTGCTGTTTTCTTAAAATAAGTTTTCAAAAATAGAGAGAAGAGAAAAGAAATTAAAACTATCCGCAACACTAAACTTTCCACACCTTCACTTCATTCGATTATGATTCGACATAAAAGGTAATCATCACTGGGTTTTGTTTTGGGGAGACACAAATGGGTGTCTACATAAACCGTTCACGAGGTGAAGGTTACACCCCTTAACGATCCAGGAGATCGTTAACTCCAATAGATCTGGAACCATGACTGGTAGTTCGAGGATGAAGATACAAATACAACCTAAAAGAGATTGAACCTGCCCTAATAATAGGCCTCTACTTTATTCTGATCGTATTTGTAGGGAATAATTTCAAGCCTTTAAAATCCCACTAGCTTGAACCCCACTGTGATCATACACTATAGTACGGTGGCGTCCAAAAGGGAAGAAGATAGAGCAAAAGAGTCGCCAACAAGTTTTTAAGGAACTTGTAAACCGTTCAAAGGATGAAGGTTACACCCCTTAACGATCCATGAGATCGTCAACTCCATAAGGTCTTGAACCAAATAAGGGTTCCGGGATGAAGGTACAAATCCAACCTAAAAGAGATTGAACCTGCCCTAATAATAGGCCTCTACTTTATTTTGATCGTATTCATGTGCGCTTTTTGACTAACATGCAATCAATAGGATTACCCTAAACCTGTTTATCTATGTTGGTTGAATATAAATGCACAAATAAAACTATTACTGGCGATCACTTGAATTATAATCAAAGTTAACCTAACAAGATTATTAATTATCTTATTAAGCGTGATTACAAGTACAAATTCCCTTTAAACATGCAATAAAAGGTGTGATCAAGCAATAAAAAATAAATAATGTATCAAGCAACGTAATCAATAATAATCATGAAGAATAATAATAATCATATCATAATAATAATAATAATCATAAATAAAATAATCATCATCAAAATAATAATAAATTATAACAATTATAATCATAATCATGTTCATGTTAATATTAAAGCATAATAAAAATAGCAAGATCCTAGGCATGATACTAACAAGATTAATAACAAACCCTAGCATGTCACTAAGCAATAAAAATCAAATCTTTAACCCTAACATGATACTAACAATCATAAATATTAGGAAGAACATAGGAAGCATCATAACAATCATATTTAATATTAAAATTACCCTAGACATGATACTAGGAATATCATAATAACAATATAAACATGATTTCTACATCATAATATCAATAAATCATTAAAGTACTTACTTTGATGCCTCGTACCTCTTTCTAATAACAAAATACACACGTTAGTAACTTCAAGGAAAATAATAAACAAAACAATTAAATTAAATAATTGAAATAGAGATTTCGGACCAAACCCTCAGAAATTAAAACCTTTCACGTCTAGGGCGAAGGCAACTTCGAATATGGCTAGGTGTTTCTAGATCTTGCGAATGCGGAATTTTGTATGAAAACAAAGTAAGAAAGAATTAAATGAAAGAATGCTAAGGAATTAATGATTGTTGATGAAAGCTTGAGAATGAAGAGAATTGGTCCTAGGTGAATGTAGATGATGAATTAGTGAAAATTGGTGTATGAAAATGGAGTTTTTGATACGATATTTATAGAGAAAATTAGCCAAAAAAGATAATTTAACAAAACAGAGTCTGACGCACGCAAAACAAGGTTGGCGCCAAGCCTGGTTCCAGGCGCCAATGCCTGGGGTTGGACGCCAAACTTGATTTTAACGCGTTTTCAAAAATCTGATAAATTTCCCGTACTGGAAGATAAAATAATATAATTTCTTCGAAAATGCTATTTGATTTTGATTAAAACTCTGAAAAGTCAACAAAGTCAAATTATCAATGCTAATTGAATTAAGAATGAAAAGAACCTTCTAGAAGATTCTAGAATACTAAAACCATTCCTAATTGCATTAGGAATGATAAATCATATTAGGCCCTCCCCAAGATCATTGGGCCGTACATAAAGCTCAAACCGGGCCCAGTTTGGTAAATTGGCCATAACTTCCTCAATATTCATCGGAATTGGGCTTATAATATATCGTTGGAAAGGTCTTTGCAAGCCCCATCCAACTACACTACTATTGGACCCATATAATGGACCAACCAAACTGGATTGGCTGTTTTCTTAAAATAAAGTTTTCCTTAACAGAGAGAAGAGAAAAGAAATAAAAACTTTCCGCAACACTAGACCTTTCCACACTTTCGTTTCATTCGATTATGATTCGACGCGAAAGGTACTCATCACTGGGTTTGGTTTTGGGGAGACACAAATGGGTGTCTATAGAAGCCCCCACTTTGACTGAGTTTGGAGAAACGCGAGTTTCGAAAACAAAAGTCAAAGTATCGATAGGGACGAAGAATGATTCAGAACGTTCTGCGATTCTAAGTCACTCTTGTAACACCGATACCTGCAAAACTAACATTAGTTAAACAGATAAAAGAGTTAAGAAACGCGTATCTTGCACCGTCGAGCACACGTCTCTGAGAGTAACCGATTGTTTTGACGACCTCCCGCAAGCTAGAGAATGCCATCCCGCTTGAAAACCGCTACGCCCGTAACTGCTTCCAATTTGGAAGATTGCTTCGCCTGAAACGATCCTCCTCCGCTTTGATAATATTCCACATCCAAGGGAACACCGTCGAAGATTGCTTCTCTTGAAACAATCCTCAGTTGTTTGTGACAACTCTCCACAATCTGGGGAACGGTCGTTTCGATGTTCACTCGTCTCTGAACAAAGAGCTTCTTTTTGACATGTTCACGCGCCTCTGAACAAAGAGCTTCTTTTTTATATGATTTTCTGAATGATGTGTCCACGCGTCTATGAACGAAGATCTTGATAATAGGATGCCCACGCGTCTCTGAGCAAAAGAGCTTGAAAATAGGAAATGTCCACGCGTCTCTGAACAAAAGAGCTTGAATAATATGCCCAAGCGTCTCTGAAGCAAAGAGCTTTGATGATATGTCCACGCGTCTCTGAACAATAGAGCTTGAAAGAAATGTTCACGCGTCTCTGAACAAAGAGCTTGAAAGAAATGTTCACGCGTCTCTGAACAAAGAGCTTTGGTTGATATGCCCACGCGTCTCTAGAGCAAAAGAGCTTCTGATGGAAATGTTCACGCGTCTCTGAACAATAGAGCTTCGGTGCTTGAATGTTTGTTGCGATAATGTTCTGAAGAAAAATTTCCGATGACCAACGTTTGTCGATCTCTAAAGCTCGCATGAACTTTGCTTTCGCTAAAACCAGTATGCCGGTGTTTCCGTAATGAGCCATATCTTAGGCGCTTTAAGCTAAGCGAGACGATCTTTCATCAGGTCGACCACTTATTGTGATTGTAATCAAACTGACTACTTAATCATGTCAAATTGCTTATAGGGTCTAACTGGCGCACCAAGGAACCCAAAATTGCTGTATGAAGTCGAAATCACCTTTCTGAGAGGCTTCGAGCTCTGTCGTTGCTGGGATATTTCTGGCGCCAAGAATTGATTCTGTCATCGAACGCTGTGATAGGGTCTTCCCTGTTCTGCTACACCTGTATTTATTTTTTACTATAGAACTTTGGCAATTTCTTTAATTATCTTAGGGTTGACCTAAGGCTTAATGTAGCTTGACTCATCGACTTGACACGACTCAAGGTATAAACTTGACTCGATATGTTTGACTGACTCGAGGTTGACTCGACTCGAAGTAGCATGACACATGTGACTCGTGACCCGTGTGTGCATTGTAATGTGATCGTGCGACTCGAAAATGAAAAAAGCAAAAAAATTCCGTCATTTTTGTGGAGGGTACCGACTTTCTCCCGGAAAAAAAAAGGAAGTGAAGTTTGAAGATGCATGTTGAATGAGCTTAGTCAAATGTCATTTGATACTATCTCTCAAGGTGAAAGGATTAATCCATCCTAGGCTATCTCAATGGTTGACTCAATGATGAAAGTATTTGGGTATCTTAGGCACGGAGGCTAAGCACTTCATACTTCGTGATGCAATGACAATTATGGGTGATGTTGATATGATAAGGTATGCTTCAACGTTGTGTTAAGATTTCATGACAAAGGGTTCCTAAAGGGAAGTATATTTGGTCATGTATCTGTGCAGTGTGTGATAGTGACACTAAAGCTAGGCCACAAGAGCTAAGTGTGTGGAAAAACATATTGTTAGAAGAGCCAGATAATGGTGACTCTTAGGCTAGGTAAGCTAATGATGTAAGGACCAAGCCCCCAAGTCTAGCTCTAAGTGAAAAGGGATGAGCATTGGAGATTCCTTGATATGATCATGGTGCAAGTGTGTGAATGTGAATATGAATGCATGTTTATTACGGCCGCACCTCGATGTGAGGTTGCCTACATATCCGTTAGGAATCAGGCCGAACGTAGCTCTAGCCGAACCTCGCACAAGTGTGTGTGTACCTCAAAAAGGTCTTTTTAAGGGTTGTAACGTGGTTAGGCTAAAGGCTATAGAAGAAGGGGATAAAGGCTCAAGACCCTAGATAAGCCCCAAGGTGTGCAACCTCGCTTTTTAAATCTTTATATTTTTATGCTTGAGGTTTTCTACTCTTTTTTTAGCTCTCTTTTATCTTTTGCTTTAGCATCTATTTTATTTTTATAAGCGTGGGCAATCCCGATCATGCGGTCTATCACTCACTTGGCATTCATGTTTCTCAGGCACGGTACCGAGCACTCGATAAGAGACGCAATCTAAGACGTGTTCTTATCGAAGATATTTTCATATCAAAGACATTGGAACACTTGCCCTTTTGTACACTTTTATTTATTTTTTGCTGCTATTTTAATTTTCTGAATTCACTCATGCTTTTTAGAATTGCATAAGTTGCACACCATCCCATCCCAAGGTTAGGTAAATGTAGGTTGAAAAAAGAAAGGTCTATTGTTAGACGAGGCTCAAAGTGGTTTATGAAGAAAGGATTTGTAAATTAGAAAGGCGAAAGGAGATATGATGTGGCTACAAGGGTTGCCTTAAATCATTGGTATACCTTGTGTTTAATTGACATTGTTTTTTTTTTTTTTTAATGCAATGAAATGAAATGATCATAGGTAAGGAAATAAATGCTCATTTTATTAAAAAGGGAAAAGAAAAGAAAAACTACAAAAATAATCTAAAGGAAAAGAAAAGGTGCCTATGCTAGACTTATTGGGGAAAGGAAAAAATGAAAAAGAAATAGAAAAAGAGGTCATGACTTGTCGTTGAAGCTTGCCTCTTGTCTTGTGTTGTTTCCTTTATCATCACTCGTTCTTCTTGTTAACTGGAGGTATGGGAAGCTTGTTATTATCAATCAAATGTTGGATAGCCTCCTTTAGCTTCCAACAACTCTCAGTAGTATGACCCCTACCTTGGTGGTACTTGCAGTGTTCGTCTGGATTCCAACTAGGAAATCTTTTCTTAACTGGGGGATCTTTAATAGGTCCTATGGGAGTAATGATTCCCTTGGCATGGAGTCGATCGAAAGCATCATCGTAGCTAATTCCGATAGGGGTAAATTCCCTTTTCGGTTGCTTTCGATTACTCATGGCTAGGATCTCACTAAGGTAGAAAGTACCAACACTATTACTGGAGTAGGTGTTTTTGGAAGAAGAAGGATAGTCGTTCTTCTTCCCTTCACAGCCATTGATACTATTGTTACTAATCTTCACCTTCTTGTCGCGTGGAGGAACATGAAGGAGATTTGAATCAATGAGATCTTGAACACGATCTTTGAGGGCGAGACATACTTCGGTGGTGTGACCACAACCTCTATGGTATCGACAATAAGAATTTGGATCCCAATTGGGAAACCGTTTTTCAGGTGGAGGGTCTTGGCTGGGACCAATGGGGTGGATAAGACCTTGATCGTGAAGGTAGTCGAAAGCTTCATTGTAAGTCATTCTTATTGGCGTGTATTCTTCAACGATCCGTTTTGCTTGTGGCTTAGAAGCATTGAGTTCTTCATTAAACTCTTGGCGAGAATTTTGTTCAATGGCCATCACCCGATTTGCTAATCCTTCTACCATATTCAAAAGCATGGCAATGACGTCTTGCAGTTTTCGAATTTCCTCTTTTAGACTTGACGAGTCTTACTTGATATTATCTAAGAAAAGACTTTCATCCTCCTCAATTATGGCCACTTCATCGAGAGAGGTCATATAAACCGTCTCGACCACGGGCTCTCCTACGGGTGTGATAAGAAGTGATGGATCAAAGGATGCTTGGTCATCTTTGATGGCTAGAATCTCGGAAGTTTCATTGTCATCGATCAGATCTTGAATAGCTTCTTTGAGTTTCCAACACTCCTCGGTGTCGTGACCCTTTCCTTGGTGATATTTGCAATGCTTATTAGGATCCCACGTAGGTGGCCTGGCTTTTGGAACCGGATCTTTGATGGGCCCTATGGGCATGACTATTCCTTTGTGATGTAGCTTCTCGAAAGTCGTTTCATAACTTATACCAAGTGGAGTGAACACCCTTTTTGATCTTTGGATTCGTGGTTTAGAGGTGTTTGTAGCATGTATCTCATTAATGGGAGAGGAAGAAGAAGGATGGTCGCTCTTCTTTCCTCTCGCACTATTATCTTTCAGAAGGTCATCTTCAAAGTCAATGCCTATATTATAGACAGCTTTGAAAGTATTCAAGTTGTGTTGGTACTTTAAGTGCTTTGAATACTTCCCTTGGAGATTCTTGATCAACATCCTCGCAGATTCTTTTTCGGTAGGAGCCTTGACCATATTAGCAGAAGTTTCCCTCCATTTAGTGAAGAAAGAAGTGAACCCTTCGTTTTCCTTTTGTTTTAACATCTCAAGTTGTCTGTAGTCTGTTTCATCTTGGATGTTGCACTTATATCTATCTATGAAAGCGTTTGTTATCGACTCCCAAGAAGAGGTTTTTTCTTTCTCGAGAGAAAAGAACCATTGTTGACAAACGGTCTCGAGAGATAGTGGGAACAGAGAGGGAAAAACCTTCTTATCGATACCCTTAATACTCATTATGGTTTCAAAAGCTCTTAGATGAAAGTAAGGATTATCTATTGCCTTGAATTTTGGGATGTCAGTGACGTTGAACTTATGTGGAAGAAGTTCCTTGTCCAGCGAGACCCCTTGCGAACTCATGCCCTGAAATTTATAGTCACTAGATAGCTTGCTTAGACTCTCTTGCATGAGGTTCATTTGTTGTTGCTTCACGGGGTCATCGACCCTAAGTGCGAGAAGTTTCAGTGTCTCAGTCACAGTAGCCAGTTGGTTCTTAAGATCATTGACTTCTTCTTAAGTTGCCATTATCTTCTTAGCCTTCCTCTTTTGACGAATTGGTTTATCAAAAAGCGAGACTTGAATAAAGAGGTTGTCCTTGATTAATCGCCCTTCTCTCCTCGACCAAGTACTGTGGGAAAGGAATTTGGGGATACTTGTTGTTAATTATTGACTCAAACTTTATTCAACATGCAATGGATAGAGGAAATGAAGAAAAATTGGAATAAAATGTGAAAGAAGATTTAGATGGAGGGACATGAAGAATTAGGAATAGAATGTACCCCCCAACTCAAATGACGAAAAGACCGACTCATGCATGGACCTACGACATGGTCATGGCGATGTACTCAACGTGTGTGCTAAGACTAGTGAGTGTAGATGGTACGTTAAGACTCGTGTCATGACCATGTGGCTAGACTATGTGACTAAGACTCGATTAATGACTTGACAAGGTGTTATTGACAGCGAAAATTAACCAAATTAAACAGAAGACTGATTAATTAGACCCTAGGTGATGACTCGACCAATAATCCGAATTGTCGGCCAAGCGACAGGACTGGCGTCACACTGTGGAGCTTGGCGCCAGACAACATAGCTGTCGTCAGGCGCTACACTCCATAGTGTGGCGCTACAGCTCAGACCTTGGCGCCAATAGTGGAGCTTCGGTTTGGGATTGTTTTTGGTGTTATTAGTCAACTGGGGTATGCCTAAAGTCGTACTAGGTCAATTCCGATTAAAATATTAGACTTTATTGACTCAAATTAATTAATTAATTAATTAATTAGGCAAAGTTCTTTAAGCCATTAATTTATGTAGTCTCAACACAAGTCAACAAACAGTTAAGAGAAACATAGAATATATATGCACAACAAATAATGCACAATTAGTCAAGTAGGCACAATATGATGCAATGCGTTCGCAACCTAACCATGGCTCTAGTTCTCTAAAGTTCGGGATATGGTTTAGTCAAAAAGGGTCCATGGTTAATTGTCCGGATGCACCGCACGGAAGCCTAACCATGAAGGGTTGGCGCGAGTGGATGGGACACCGCGAATTTTAGAAAAAACTCGCTTCCATGGTTTGGTGAATTCAACATCTCGGATGTACACTTTGTTGCACGGAGCGTTCAATCGGGTAGATGAAGAATGAATTCCCAGAGGGCTATGTCCATATGTAGAACACATATGGGTTTCAGAAAAGTGAGAAAAAATTCAGTCAGGAAGTAGGATCGAGCAAACAATACGAAAAACCGGTCGAAATTAGAACGCATATTTCTGGCTCGGTATTGGGGGAAATTGGCGCCAGCAAACAGAGACTAGCGCCAGATTTTAACTGTAGCGCCTGGCGCCAATGCTGGCGTCTGGCGCTACGGCTAAACGTTTGGCGCCAAGCTCTGGCCCCTGACGCTACTTCCCACATGCCTCAGCAGCTTTCTGTGCTCGATAAAATCTTCCAGTTTCGCGCGGTGTTATTTCAGTCCTAGTTGTGAAAGATATTTCTCAAATTTCCTACGTGTAAAATCCTATGTTTTTTACTCATTACGAATGGTTTTTCCAATGAGAACCTTTTTATGCATATGACAATAATGTTAATCAAAATTACGCACATGAAATACTTAGAACTTTTCGAGTCTCATCTACTCATTCTAAATCATTGCCGAAACAAATTCAGGAATTAAAATAGATATCCTCCCCAGCGGAGATGCCAAAAACTGTAGGGAATAATTTCAAGCCTTTAAAATCCCACTATCTTGAACCCCACTGTGATCATACACTAAAGTAAGGTGGCGTCCAAAAGGGAAGAAGATAGAGAAAAAGAGTCGCCAACAAGGTTTTAAGGAACTTGTAAACCGTTCAAAGGATGAAGGTTACACCCCTTAACGATCCAAGAGATCGTCAACTCCATAAGGTCATGAACCAAATAAGGGTCTGGGGATGAAGGTACAAATCCAACCTAAAAGAGATTGAACCTGCCCTAATAATAGGCCTCTACTTTATTCTGATCGTATTCATGTGCGCTTTCTGACTAACATGCAATCAATAGGATTAACCCTAAACCTGTTTAATCTATGTTGGTTGAATTTAATGCACAAATAAATCTATTGTTGGCGATCACTTGAATTATAATCACAATAATGACTATGTGATGCGAGTCATTCCAATATTTGATCAATGAAGGGGAGTGGGAAGTGGTCTTTCCGGGTGGATTTATTCAATTTTCGATAATCAATGCACATCCTCCACCCGGTGACCGACCTCGTAGAAATGGTCTCACCCTTATCACTTTTTGATGATGGTCATGCCTCCCTTTTTAGGCACAACTTGAACCGGGCTAACCCACTTACTATCGGAGATAGGATAGATTATGCCCGCCTCAAGAAGTTTTAAAACTTCCTTTTTTACAATTTCCTTCATATTGGGATTGAGCCTTCTTTGGTGCTCAATCGAGGAAGCATGATCATCATCAAGTAGAATTTTATGCATGCATATGGTGGGACTTATCCCCTTAATGTCATCAATTTTGTACCCAATGACATCTCTATACTTCCTTAAAACAACTAGGAGTTTCTCAAGAGAGGTGTCATCGAGCTTAGCATTGACAATAACGGGATAATTCTCACTATCATCAAGAAAAGCATATTTAAGTAGAGGGGGAAGGGGTTTAAGTTCAACCTTAGGAGGAGGCGTAGTCCTCTCCTCTTTTGCCTCCACGTTAAGCACTTCAAATTTTATCATCTCGTGGGCCAAAGGTTGGTTGAGCAAGAGATCATACCCCTTTGCTTCTTCACCCTCCTCAACAAAGCTTCCCGTTAGGGTAGCTTGTAAAGGATCTCTTTCATACAATCTTTCTCGGAACTCTTCTAAGTCCCTCTCCAATGTGTCAATTCTATGAACTTCATCAATCAATGGCTTTTTTAAAGTTTGTGAGAATGAAAATGAAATTTTCTCATCTCCCACATTTAAAGTCAATCTTCCTTCCTTCATATCAATCACCACTCCCGCGGTGTTCAAAAATGGTCTCCCCAAAATGAGGGGTACTCTTGAATCTTCTTCCATCTCCATTACTACAAAATCACACGGCACAAATACTCTTCCAACTTGAACTGGCACATCTTCAAGAATCCCCAAAGGTAGCCTAACCGTGCGGTCGGCTAGTTGTAAGGACATTCTTGTTGGTTTCAAGTCTCCAACTTTCAAGGTCTTTGCAATAGAATAGGGCATCAAGCTCACACTTGCCCCAAGATCACATAAAGCATCCATAGCTTCCAAATCTCCAATCTTCACCGGTATTGCATAGCTACCGGGGTCACCAAGCTTTTGGGGAAGCTTGTTTTGGATGATTGCACTCACCTCCTTAGGAAGGGAGATGGTTGCACTCTCTTCAAGCCTACTCTTGTTGGATAGAAGATCCTTCAAAAATTTTGCATAGGTAGGCATTTGTGACATAGCATGAAGAAAGGGGATGTTCACTTGAAGTCCTCTCATGACTTCAAGAAATTTTGAAAACTTCTCATTCAACTTCTTCTCTACAATTCTATGAGGAAACGGAATGGGGGGCTTATATACTCTCATAGGGGGATTTTCTATTCTTTCTTCATCTCCCTCGTCTTTCTTTGTGGCTCCCTCATCACTCTTTTGCTCTTTTCTCTCAACTTCAACTACTTCATTTTCAAAATCATCCTCACTTCTCACCACAACTCCCTCATCTCTCTTTTGTGGCTCCTCCTCACTCATAACCGGGCCCTCATAACCCCTTCCCGATCTCAAAGTGATAGCCTTAGCTTGCTCCTTTGGGTTCACTACCGTTGAGCTTGGAAAGTGACCACTAGGATTGGAGGATGAACTTCCAACTTGTTGTGCAATTTGAGCCAATTGGCCCTCCATTATCTTATTATGTGCTTGGAGTTGTTGGATGTTTGCATTCATCTCCGCATTGTTCCTTATTTGTTGAGTCATGAAAGTTTCAAGAACGGACTCAAGGCTAGTCTTTTGAGGAGGTGGAGGAGGAGGAGCGGGTTGGTTATATTGTGATCTTTGGTGGTTTTGATCCCTTTGGTTGGAATGGCGGTATGGAGCTTGTTGGTTTTTTTATTGAGGTTGGTTGTAGTGGTTTTGAGGTTGGGTTTGATTTTGGTTGTAGTTATTTTGTGGGGGGCCTTGGTTGTATTGCTTCCATCCCGTGTTATGTTGGGGCTTCCAACTTTGATTGTGGGATTGGGAGTATTGTTCATTCCTTTGCCCAATTGCCGCCGCTTGCTCTTGATTCGTTGAGTTGCAATAAGAGGACAAGTGATCATTTCCTCCACAAGTCTCACAAGACATGACTTGAGAGGAAGAGCTTGAGGGTGTGAGGGTGGCTTGATCTAGCTTGTGAGCTAGCATATCAAACTTTGATGCAATAAGATCTATTGCACTAAGATCATGAATTCCGCCCTTCTTTGTTTGAGGTTGCCTTCTATCACCTCCATATGCATAATACTTGGCCACTTCTTCAATCATCTTGTATGCATCGTCCACCGATAGCTTTTTGAGGCTACCACCGGCCCCGGAATCAAGGTTGGCCCTTCAAATAGGAGTAAGACCGTCATAGAAGCTTTGTACAATGATCCATGATGTAAAACCATGGTGGGGGCATTTCCTTGTGTAATCTTTGAAACGCTCCCAAGCTTCACTCAATGTTTCATCAATGTCTTGATTAAAATTGGTGCTCTTTCTTCTTATTTCGGCGGTCTTTTCCGGAGGACAATACTTTCCAAGAAAGGCTCTAGTGACTTCGTCCCATGTACTCAATGATCCCTCTTCAACCGTTCTCAACCAATGTTTTGCTTTATCACGGAGGGAGAAATGAAACATGTGCATACGGATGAACTCTTCCGAAATATTGTTTTGCTTGATAGTTGTACACAACTCAAGAAAGTTGTCCAAATAAGCAAAAGGACACTCATGAGGACTACCTCCGAATTGATCGCTTTGAATCATACGGATGAGTTGAGGTGAAAGTTCAAAGTTGTTTGCATTTGTGGTGGGAAGACGTATGCCACTCCGAAGTTGGAATGCGTTGGGGTGGTCATAGTCTCTTAACAATGGTTGAGGAGGATTCTCTCCCATGTTATCTTCTTCGTTAGTTCCAAAAACCTCTTCCGGATCGGAATCCGAATATACAATGGAAAACTCGGGTGTGCCTTGCAAGAGTCTCCTCACGTTTCTCAAAGTCCTATTTAGCTCTGGATCAACGGGAATAAGCGGTGATTGCTTACTCTTTCGTGTCATGCAAAGTCAAACAAAGCTAAGAAAAACGTTAGCAATGACTATCGCAAGTTAAACACACATAAACAAAAATTAAGGTAAGAAAACTACTATACATATACACACATCTAGTCTCATTCAACAATAATACATTCAATGTGACTTTGCCTCCCCGGCAAAGGCGCCAAAATTTGATAGGCCGTCGTCGAGCCTACCAAAGATAATAATTCCTATCTTGGTCTCACTAACAATAGTAAGGGTAAGAAAGGGTCGAACCCAAGAGAGGCGTTGAATCAACCACCGAGTACTACCGTTTAAATAAGCTAAACGAATTCTAAATTAGGTTGGTTTTGAGTAACTTCTTCTAACACAATTCAACTAAGCTAAGAGGAGGTTAACAATATTTAGAGGAATCTAGGGCTTGGGTTATACCACTCAACTTCATCACAAATCACAATTAGCATGCAACAATCAAGGTAAATTAATGGGATAAATTAGGGGAAGTCATCTAAAGCACCCAACTACTCTCTCAAGCTAGAGGGATTACTTGAATCATGAATACAACCTACTCTCGTGGTTACATAGCATAAAACAAGTGTTAAAGCATAATCACGATGACATAAACATTCCCTTGACCGGTAATCCCTATTCTCATGGCATTTCGGGTCAATCAAGCATAAGGGAGCTAACTCAAGTTCATCTCTCGATCCTTCGTTGAGAAAGATTGGATAAATAGTTCTAGCAATGGCCATATACAAGAACTAAGCAATTAAACCACTTAAGCTCAACTAATTAACATCCCACAACAACCAAATTAGCACATGCAACAAGTAATTAGTGACTACATTGAGGGTTTTGCCCAAACCCTAGAATTTAGACTACTCACAATCCATGGGGGTTAAAGCAATTAAAGATTTCAAGCAATTCATGAACAAATTCAAACTAAGGATTAAGCTAATTGACAATCCAAAACATGCAAGAACTAGCAAATAATTAACAACAAAGTAAAGAGAAGTAGAAAAGATGAGTAAGAAATGGTTACTATGAAGCTTCAAGGTGAGCAACAATGGTGGATTTTGTCTTCTACAATGATTGAATTTGAATAATTCCAAGCTAATAATTGAGAACTAACTAATGATTTGAGAATTTAATGTTCTAAGACTACAAACTAAGAGAAAAGCTCTGAAAAACTGCATCCCCCGTACAAATGAGCTCTAAAGGGGTATTTATATGACCCCCAAATAAAAAGGACGGAGGAAACAAGGAAGGAGTTCGACTGCAGGTCTGCACGGACGTGCCAGATTTGGCACGGACGTGCAGAGGGGGCAGAATTGAGGCAGAACGTACTGCTAAGAATCGAGCAGTTCCGCACGGACGTGCAGATATTGGCACGGACGTGCAGCTACATCTGCACGGACGTGCTTAATTTGGCACGTCCGTGTAGGCCTTGGCAGAATGTTCTGAGTTTCTGGAGCACTTCTGCACGGACGTGCAAAGTCTGGCACGGCCGTGCACCCTCTTCTGCACGGACGTGCCAGATTCAGCACGGCCGTGCAGGCCTTGGCAGCTTGCTGAAGCTTTCTGGAACCTCCTGCACGGACGTGCAAGGTCTGGCACGGCCGTGCAAGGTCTTCTAAACCCCTTTTTCATCTTTTCTTCTATAATGCTCCTTTCCTTGGCTTCTTTCATCCATCTTATTGCTTCTAACCTCGGCTTTGTATCCATGGGCTCCATTTGGTCGTTCTTTTGAACCTAGAATCTTAACAAAAACACCAACAACCCGTGAAGCATAGGATACACAAAAATTGCATAATAATAGAGTAAAAATGAACCAAAACGCAATTTATATCAAGTAAACTAGGTTCAAAACACCCTAAAATCGTATCAAATAGTAAGTTATCAAATCCCCCCAAGCTAAGCTTTTGCTCGTGCTCGAGCAAAACAAAAATGTCAAACCAAAGGAGGAAAACAAATTGCTAATCATCAATCCAAGGAGAGGCAACAAGGGGGAAGCATACATAAACAAATCCGCATGGTGACAACCATCATCACTTTTAGCACAAGTGAGAAGCAATTTGAACCTCTAAGTCGCCTTAGAGGACGAGATTTTATCTCGTGAGGGTTTCCAATGAGTTTGCCCCACAACTCACGCAGTCCACAGCACATCGCCAAAAATCGCACAAGTTCAATTTTTCGCCCAAGTCAACTCATCGGGATATGAGACACAAGCAAGACAAGTGAACGACTTTCAAGAATTACCGATCATACAAATGTACACATGAGTTGAGGGTAGAGAGGAAAACTAAAGAAGGTTGCACTAGGATACTTCCTTTGGCCTTTTACAAGTTCATTAGAGCACACCTAGATATTCCAAAGTTGTAATGAGCCCTCTTTCGGTTATAAAATCTCAAAATGCTAGTCCACCTCCCAAAATGCACACCCAAGGCCCCTTAATTACACTCTAACTCGGGAATTTCACAAGAAACAATAAGCAACAAATTCGACAATGTGTGGGAGGCATCCACAAGTTGACCTCTAAAGAAAAGAAAATCAAAATTTTGAGAATTTTTGGGGGAGTTTTTTTTTTTGTTCTCCCTTCTTTTCTATTTATTTTTTTTTATTTTTTTTCTCATTTTTTTTACATTATTACCCTCGCCTCTTTTAACTGTGAGCGGCTCTTTCTTTATTCGAAACGCGTGGCTTATTATGCCACTTATTACACATAATACAAGTATAACCAATTCCCTAATAGAGTTTCATTTCGGGGAGGAAATTAGGCACATTAAGGGCACAAGGGACCGCAATTTGACTCAAACATATCCTACTTTGGGCAAATTTAACAATATCCTATGCTAGACGTGCAATTGAGCATTCATCGACTTTCATTTCATATACACTAATGCAACCAGGATTAATAGACCTCTAAATGACCCCAACTCTTGCATGCACCCTTCTAAAAGAACTTTTACTCGTCACTCAAGAGTCAAGCAAGCAAAACATATTAGCGTCGTCATTTGAGTTTCATCCTTGGGCAATCTTTTCATTTTTCAATATTTTTTCGTTTTTCGATTTTTTTTTTTTTTTTTTTGAGTAAGAAATGAAAAATTACAGCATTGGGCTAGCTAAACTAAGCATAAAAAAAAAATAAAAAAAAAAAAAAAAACTATACATCTAAATGAAAAGATAAGAGAGGTATTCACAAGATAAGAAATTTGGATTTAGGGTATTGGATTTCAAAGGGAGCAAATTTGGATTTAAAGGATTTGGATGTTAGGGAAGAAGAGAATGGGAAAAACCAACATGCAAACTCAATCATGGAAACACGAAAACACAACACGAACCAATGACACATGAGAGAACACTCCCCCCAAGCTATCATAAACATTGTTCCCAATGTTAAAGCAATGCAAGCACAAAGAGAAGGGGAGGAAGAAACTAACTCATTGGTTCGGGCCCCCTTGGGAGCTTGAGCCCCCTGGGTAGAGATGCCGGTACATAGTGCGGAAATCGCCCAACTCCGATCTGAGACCTTCGAAACTTGTTCTCATGTTGTCAAAAGAAGTCCTCATATCTTCGTTTGATCTCCTTAAGGTCTCGAATTCGGTGGTCATGCGGGCAAAATTCGCATTCATGTTGGCTACCTGCTGCTCAAAAGAGATGTATGGGTTATTTTCACCCACACCTTGATCTTGGTAACCCTCTTGGTCCCCTTGTTGGAACTCGTGTTGTTGATGAAATTGCTGTTGCTGAAATTGTTGATGATGTTGATATTGTTGAAATTGTTGATGATGTTGTTGCTGTTGTTGTTGTTGATGGAATTGTTCCTCACCGCCTTGGGGTTGGTCATCTTCTCCACCCGGAATCCACTCAAAATCCGGCTCAAAGACCCAATTCTCGGGGTTGTAAATAACCGTGGCTTCCGGATTTGGCAAAGTTGCATAGGGGCGCCTACTTACCATCCACGTGTAGGTCCTACCCTCTTCATCTTCCTCCAACCAATGCATAGCCTTGAGGGAGCGGATGTCAAGTGTCGTTGGCCCGGGAATGATTTCCAAATCTGCAAAATTAAGATCGAGAAAAGCAGCAATAATAGTGATCATCCCCCTAATTGTTATAACTCCACTCCCCGAGGATACATCATCTAGGTGGTCTACAAGCCAAGCCCCTAAGTTCAACCTCTCGTCACCCTCACTCAAGTGCCAAAGAAAAAGCAACTCACGGTTAGAAACTACACCCGAACTATCTCCCCTAGCAAAAATAGTATTAGCTATTAGACGCTGGGATAGTCTAAAGGCGGGGTGTACTATGGCCGTGGCCTTGTCGGTCCTAGGATCTCTAGTAAATAGGCCGGTGATTTTTCTCCAAAAAGATCCCGAGTTATGCTTTCGGGAAGGCTTATCCTTAGGTCCGAATTTTCCATCCGTTGGCCACCCAAATGCTTGGTTCACTTGTTCTATGGTCATATTGTGATGTGTGTTCATCAATTGGAAGGTCAGGTAACGGGGGTTGTTACGGTTATCTCGGTGGACATATAGTGAGGAGAGGAATTCTAAGGTAAGCCGTTTATAGGTGTTAGCATGCATTTCTAACCAATTTGGGACACCGGTTTGAAAAAAAAGTTGCCTCACATCATTCTCTACGCCTAAGGCTTCGGCTACCTCATGGTTGTAAAATTTCGTTGGCCGAATTCTTCTCCTACTAATTCTTAGGTAGTTGTCCATGAAATCCGAATTATTAAAGACAATACCTAGGGTGTCCACTTGTGGTGGTTCGACGGTTGATGGTGGTGGAGGGTTTCTAAGCCTAGTGGATGAGGTGTTTCTTCGTTGGTTTCTTCTTGACATGATCAAAAAAATTTTAGAACACTTCAAGCAAGCACAACACCTAATGAACAAGTATTTGAACACACAAGGCTCTAAGTCTTCCACCTAACCAACACACAACAAGAACAAGCCCGAAAATTGAAAATTACCAACAATGATCTTATCAATTCAAACAATCAAACATCAAAATTGTCAATGTGCACAATTTACCAACAACAAATCAACAATCCAACACCAAAAGCATCCATACTCACACAAACCTATCACCAACCAAAATTTCAATGCTCTCAATTCACGCAAAATTTTTTTCATACTACTAAACTATCAACAATCACAATTACTTAACAAAATGTCAACAATTTCAACTATTACTACTCATAAAATCGACCAACAAGCATTTAAACTACAAAGGAAGAACTTGAGATTAGAAAGATTATACCAAGAATATCGTGGGTGTAGAACCCGCAAATGAACCTTTCTAGTACTCCTTGTTGTTGATTGATGGTCCTTGTTCACCCAATTTGCTTAAAGAATCAAAATTCAAGAAACCCCCAAATCAATTTTGAAAGTTAGGGTTTGAGAAAATTTTGGTACTTTGGGGTTTTGATGCTGAAAAGGGGTAGTAATTTGTGAAAAAGGTTGAAAGAGGAGTGAAAATTGTAGTTTAGAGTTGGGATTTAAGTGAAAAATGGAGTTTGAAGAGTGAGAAATAGGAAGTATGGAGTTTGAAGGAATAGTATGAAGTATGGAGTATGGAGGATGAAGGAGAATTTGAGTATGAAAGAGGAGTGAGAATTGTGAGTATGGGGGGGTCTTTGCTATTATAATTTTTTTATTTTTTTTTATTTTATTTTTTTTATTTTTTTTTAGTAAGAAACCGTCATATTGCTGTGCAGGCTGAATCTGCACGGACGTGCAGATTTTGGCACGGACGTGCAGATTCCTTGCAAAATGGCAATCTGTTCTGTCTTCAAGCGCACGGACGTGCAGTAGTTGGCACGGACGTGCGAACCTTCAGATTTCACTAGTCAGGTTCTGCCTTCGTCTGCACGGACGTGCGATGTTCTGCACGTCCGTGCAGACCTGATGGTGCACGATTTCTTCTTCTTTCCCTTTTTTTTTTATTTATAGAAACCTACAAAAAAAAATATATATATATATATATATAAGTAAAAGAAAAAAAAGGGATAATAATAATAATAATAAAACAAATGAAATAATAGTAATTGAGGGGGAGTGAGGAATTCGGGTTGCCTCCCGGTAGCGCTTCTTTAACGTCACTAGCTTGACGACATTGCGGGATCAAATGTTAGTGAGGAATATCGAACTCATCAAGGTGAACAACTTTTGCCTCTTCATTCACAAAACCATCAAAGTAGCTTTTAGCCTTTGGCCATTTACTTTGAACGGTTCACCATTCTCTTTGGCAATTTCGATTGCACCATATGGGAACACCTTCTTGACGGTAAAAGGTCCACTCCATCTTGATTTTAGCTTACCCGGAAACAACTTCAACCGGGAATTGAATAGTAGGACCTTGTCACCTTCCTTGAACTCTCTTTTGTTGATATGCTTGTCATGCCAAGCCTTGGTCTTTTCCTTGTAGATCCGTGCATTCTCATATGCATCCAATCTTAGCTCTTCCAAGGCATGGAGGTCAAGTAACCTCTTTTCACCGGCACTTTGAAGGTCAAAGTTCAACATTTTAATAGCCCAATGAGCACGATGCTCAAGTTCTACCGGTAAATGGCATGATTTCCCATATACTAGCTTATAAGGGGTGGTGCCAATGGGAGTCTTGAATGCGGTGCGGTAGGCCCATAGAGCATCATCTAGCTTCGTAGACCAATCCTTTCTAGACCTATCCACCGTCTTCTCTAAGATAACCTTTATCTCCCGGTTTGAAATTTCGGCTTGACCACTTGTTTGAGGGTGGTAAGCCAATGACACCTTGTGCCTCACACCGTACTTCTGAAGAAGAGCTTGGAAGGACCGCTTTGCAAAATGCGAACCTCCATCACTAATGACGGCACGTGGCACCCCAAACCTCGAAAAAATGACCTTCTTGAAGAGTTTGACCACCACCTTAGCATCATTAGTAGGAGATGCAACCGCTTCTACCCACTTTGACACGTAATCGACGGCCACAAGAATGAATTTATTCCCAAAAGAGGTTGGGAAAGGCCCCATAAAATCTATGCCCCATACATCAAAAATCTCCAACTCAAGAATGTTGTTCAATGGCATTTCACTTCTTCTTGAAATATTGCCGGTTCTTTAACACCGGTCACAAGCTTTCACTACACCCCACACATCTTTGAACATGGAAGGCCAATAGAAACCACATTGTAAGATCTTTGCCAAAGTTTTGCTAGCACTCATATGTCCTCCACAAGGTGATGAGTGACACATTGTGATAACACTTTCAATTTCATCATCCAGGACACACCTTCTAAAAAGGCCATCAACACCTTGTTTAAAGAGCAAGGGGTCGTCCCAAAAGTATTGGCGAATATCATGAAGAAACTTCCTTTTTTGTTGATAGGTGAGGTCGGGAGGAAGAATAGAGAAAGACAAGTAGTTTGCAATGTCCGCAAACCATGGTGCCGGTACTTGAAGGATAGCAAATAGTCGATCATCCGGAAATGAATCATCAATTGGCAAGTTATCAAGATCACCTACAAAGATAGGCAACCGTGAAAGATGATCGGCCACAACATTTTCGGCACCCTTCTTGTCTCTAATCTCAATATCATAATCTTGCAAGAGCAAGATCCACCGTATCAATCTTGGCTTAGGTTCCTTCTTAGACAAGAGGTACTTCAAGGCCGCATGGTCGGTGAAAACTATGACCTTAGAGCCCAACAAGTAGGACCTAAACTTCTCAATTGCATGAACAATGGCTAGAAACTCCTTTTCCGTGGTTGTGTAATTCCTTTGTGCCTCATCCAATGTTTTGCTAGTATAATAGATAGCATGGAGCTTCTTGTCCTTCCTTTGTCCAAGAACAGACCCAACGGCAAAATCCGAAGCATCACACATAAGCTCGAAAGGAAGTTCCCAATTAGGGGGTTGAATTATAGGAGCCGAAATCAAGGCCTCCTTCAACCTATCAAATGCTAGCAGACAATCATTAGTAAACACAAAAGGGGCATCTTTTACCAACAATTGAGTGAGCGGCTTTGCGATTTTTGAAAAATCCTTTATGAACCGGCGGTAAAAACCCGCATGTCCAAGAAAGCTCCTTATCCCCTTCACATTTGTAGGGGGTGGGAGGCGCTCAATTACTTTAATCTTGGCACGATCTACCTCAATGCCCCTACTAGAAATCACATGACCAAGAACAATTCCCTCCTCTACCATGAAATGACATTTCTCCCAATTCAAAACTAAGTTCACCTCTTGACATCTTTTTAACACTTTAATCAAGTTTGAAAGACAAGTGTCAAAAGATGAACCAAAAACAGAAAAGTCATCCATGAATACCTCAATTGATGATTCAAGCATGTCGGAAAAAATAGACATCATACACCTTTGAAATGTGGAAGGTGCATTACAAAGCCCAAATGGCATTCTTCGATATGCGAAGGTGCCAAAAGGACATGTGAATGTAGTCTTTTCTTGGTCCTCGGGGTGGATTGGAATTTGAAAGAATCCCGAGTATCCATCCAAGAAGCAATAATGACTATGTGATGCTAGTCTTTCCAATATTTGATCAATGAAGGGGAGTGGGAAGTGGTCTTTCCGGGTGGATTTATTCAATTTTCGATAATCAATGCACATCCTCCACCCGGTGACCGACCTCGTAGAAATGGTCTCACCCTTATCATTTTTGATGATGGTCATGCCTCCCTTTTTAGGCACAACTTGAACCGGGCTAACCCACTTACTATCAGAGATAGGATAGATTATGCCCGCCTCAAGAAGTTTTAAAACTTCCTTTTTTACCACTTCCTTCATATTGGGATTGAGCCTTCTTTGGTGCTCAATCGAGGAAGCATGATCATCATCAAGTAGAATTTTATGCATGCATATGGTGGGACTTATCCCCTTAATGTCATCAATTTTGTACCCAATGACATCTCTATACTTCCTTAAAACAACTAGGAGTTTCTCAAGAGAGGTGTCATCGAGCTTAGCATTGACAATAACGGGATAATTCTCACTATCATCAAGAAAAGCATATTTAAGTAGAGGGGGAAGGGGTTTAAGTTCAACCTTAGGAGGAGGCGTAGTCCTCTCCTCTTTTGCCTCCACGTTAAGCACTTCAAATTTTATCATCTCGTGGGCCAAAGGTTGGTTGAGCAAGAGATCATACCCCTTTGCTTCTTCACCCTCCTCAACAAAGCTTCCCGTTAGGGTAGCTTGTAAAGGATCTCTTTCATACAATCTTTCTCGGAACTCTTCTAAGTCCCTCTCCAATGTATCAATTCTATGAACTTCATCAATCAATGGCTTTTTTAAAGTTTGTGAGAATGAAAATGAAATTTTCTCATCTCCCACATTTAAAGTCAATCTTCCTTCCTTCATATCAATCACCACTCCCGCGGTGTTCAAAAATGGTCTCCCCAAAATGAGGGGTACTCTTGAATCTTCTTCCATCTCCATTACTACAAAATCACACGGCACAAATACTCTTCCAACTTGAACTGGCACATCTTCAAGAATCCCCAAAGGTAGCCTAACCGTGCGGTCGGCTAGTTGTAAGGACATTCTTGTTGGTTTCAAGTCTCCAACTTTCAAGGTCTTTGCAATAGAATAGGGCATCAAGCTCACACTTGCCCCAAGATCACATAAAGCATCCATAGCTTCCAAATCTCCAATATTCACCGGTATTGCATAGCTACCGGGGTCACCAAGCTTTTGGGGAAGCTTGTTTTGGATGATTGCACTCACCTCCTTAGGAAGGGAGATGGTTGCACTCTCTTCAAGCCTACTCTTGTTGGATAGAAGATCCTTCAAAAATTTTGCATAGGTAGGCATTTGTGACATAGCATGAAGAAAGGGGATGTTCACTTGAAGTCCTCTCATGACTTCAAGAAATTTTGAAAACTTCTCATTCAACTTCTTCTCTACAATTCTATGAGGAAACGGAATGGGGGGCTTATATACTCTCATAGGGGGATTTTCTATTCTTTCTTCATCTCCCTCGTCTTTCTTTGTGGCTCCCTCATCACTCTTTTGCTCTTTTCTCTCAACTTCAACTACTTCATTTTCAAAATCATCCTCACTTCTCACCACAACTCCCTCATCTCTCTTTTGTGGCTCCTCCTCACTCATAACCGGGCCCTCATAACCCCTTCCCGATCTCAAAGTGATAGCCTTAGCTTGCTCCTTTGGGTTCACTACCGTTGAGCTTGGAAAGTGACCACTAGGATTGGAGGATGAACTTCCAACTTGTTGTGCAATTTGAGCCAATTGGCCCTCCATTATCTTATTATGTGCTTGGAGTTGTTGGATGTTTGCATTCATCTCCGCATTGTTCCTTATTTGTTGAGTCATGAAAGTTTCAAGAACGGACTCAAGGCTAGTCTTTTGAGGAGGTGGAGGAGGAGGAGCGGGTTGGTTATATTGTGATCTTTGGTGGTTTTGATCCCTTTGGTTGGAATGGCGGTATGGAGCTTGTTGGTTTTTTTATTGAGGTTGGTTGTAGTGGTTTTGAGGTTGGGTTTGATTTTGGTTGTAGTTATTTTGTGGGGGGCCTTGGTTGTATTGCTTCCATCCCGTGTTATGTTGGGGCTTCCAACTTTGATTGTGGGATTGGGAGTATTGTTCATTCCTTTGCCCAATTGCCGCCGCTTGCTCTTGATTCGTTGAGTTGCAATAAGAGGACAAGTGATCATTTCCTCCACAAGTCTCACAAGACATGACTTGAGAGGAAGAGCTTGAGGGTGTGAGGGTGGCTTGATCTAGCTTGTGAGCTAGCATATCAAACTTTGATGCAATAAGATCTATTGCACTAAGATCATGAATTCCGCCCTTCTTTGTTTGAGGTTGCCTTCTATCACCTCCATATGCATAATACTTGGCCACTTCTTCAATCATCTTGTATGCATCGTCCACCGATAGCTTTTTGAGGCTACCACCGGCCCCGGAATCAAGGTTGGCCCTTCAAATAGGAGTAAGACCGTCATAGAAGCTTTGTACAATGATCCATGATGTAAAACCATGGTGGGGGCATTTCCTTGTGTAATCTTTGAAACGCTCCCAAGCTTCACTCAATGTTTCATCAATGTCTTGATTAAAATTGGTGCTCTTTCTTCTTATTTCGGCGGTCTTTTCCGGAGGACAATACTTTCCAAGAAAGGCTCTAGTGACTTCGTCCCATGTACTCAATGATCCCTCTTCAACCGTTCTCAACCAATGTTTTGCTTTATCACGGAGGGAGAAATGAAACATGTGCATACGGATGAACTCTTCCGAAATATTGTTTTGCTTGATAGTTGTACACAACTCAAGAAAGTTGTCCAAATAAGCAAAAGGACACTCATGAGGACTACCTCCGAATTGATCGCTTTGAATCATACGGATGAGTTGAGGTGAAAGTTCAAAGTTGTTTGCATTTGTGGTGGGAAGACGTATGCCACTCCGAAGTTGGAATGCGTTGGGGTGGTCATAGTCTCTTAACAATGGTTGAGGAGGATTCTCTCCCATGTTATCTTCTTCGTTAGTTCCAAAAACCTCTTCCGGATCGGAATCCGAATATACAATGGAAAACTCGGGTGTGCCTTGCAAGAGTCTCCTCACGTTTCTCAAAGTCCTATTTAGCTCTGGATCAACGGGAATAAGCGGTGATTGCTTACTCTTTCGTGTCATGCAAAGTCAAACAAAGCTAAGAAAAACGTTAGCAATGACTATCGCAAGTTAAACACACATAAACAAAAATTAAGGTAAGAAAACTACTATACATATACACACATCTAGTCTCATTCAACAATAATACATTCAATGTGACTTTGCCTCCCCGGCAAAGGCGCCAAAATTTGATAGGCCGTCGTCGAGCCTACCAAAGATAATAATTCCTATCTTGGTCTCACTAACAATAGTAAGGGTAAGAAAGGGTCGAACCCAAGAGAGGCGTTGAATCAACCACCGAGTACTACCGTTTAAATAAGCTAAACGAATTCTAAATTAGGTTGGTTTTGAGTAACTTCTTCTAACACAATTCAACTAAGCTAAGAGGAGGTTAACAATATTTAGAGGAATCTAGGGCTTGGGTTATACCACTCAACTTCATCACAAATCACAATTAGCATGCAACAATCAAGGTAAATTAATGGGATAAATTAGGGGAAGTCATCTAAAGCACCCAACTACTCTCTCAAGCTAGAGGGATTACTTGAATCATGAATACAACCTACTCTCGTGGTTACATAGCATAAAACAAGTGATAAAGCATAATCACGATGACATAAACATTCCCTTGACCGGTAATCCCTATTCTCATGGCATTTCGGGTCAATCAAGCATAAGGGAGCTAACTCAAGTTCATCTCTCGATCCTTCGTTGAGAAAGATTGGATAAATAGTTCTAGCAATGGCCATATACAAGAACTAAGCAATTAAACCACTTAAGCTCAACTAATTAACATCCCACAACAACCAAATTAGCACATGCAACAAGTAATTAGTGACTACATTGAGGGTTTTGCCCAAACCCTAGAATTTAGACTACTCACAATCCATGGGGGTTAAAGCAATTAAAGATTTCAAGCAATTCATGAACAAATTCAAACTAAGGATTAAGCTAATTGACAATCCAAAACATGCAAGAACTAGCAAATAATTAACACAAAGTAAAGAGAAGTAGAAAAGATGAGTAAGAAATGGTTACTATGAAGCTTCAAGGTGAGCAACAATGGTGGATTTTGTCTTCTACAATGATTGAATTTGAATAATTCCAAGCTAATAATTGAGAACTAACTAATGATTTGAGAATTTAATGTTCTAAGACTACAAACTAAGAGAAAAGCTCTGAAAAACTGCATCCCCCGTACAAATGAGCTCTAAAGGGGTATTTATATGACCCCCAAATAAAAAGGACGGAGAAAACAAGGAAGGAGTTCGACTGCAGGTCTGCACGGACGTGCCAGATTTGGCACGGACGTGCAAGGCTAAGCACGGCCGTGCCAAGTTTGGCACGGACGTGCAGAGGGGGCAGAATTGAGGCAGAACGTACTGCTAAGAATCGAGCAGTTCCGCACGGACGTGCAGATATTGGCACGGACGTGCAGCTACATCTGCACAGACGTGCTTAATTTGGCACGTCCGTGCAGGCCTTGGCAGAATGTTCTGAGTTTCTGGAGCACTTCTGCACGGACGTGCAAAGTCTGGCACGGCCGTGCACCCTCTTCTGCACGGACGTGCCAGATTAAGCACGGCCGTGCAGGCCTTGGCAGCTTGCTGAAGCTTTCTGGAACCTCCTGCACGGACGTGCAAGGTCTGGCACGGCCGTGCAGGGTCTTCTAAACCCCTTTTTTTCATCTTTTCTTCTATAATGCTCCTTTCCTTGGCTTCTTTCATCCATCTTCTTGCTTCTAACCTCGGCTTTGTATCCATGGGCTCCATTTGGTCGTTCTTTTGAACCTAGAATCTCAACAAAAACACCAACAACCCGTGAAGCATAGGATACACAAAAATTGCATAATAATAGAGTAAAAATGAACCAAAACGCAATTTATATCAAGTAAACTAGGTTCAAAACACCCTAAAATCGTATCAAATAGCAAGTTATCAGACGCCAAACTGGATTTTAACACGTTTCGAAAATTTGATAAATTTCCCGTACTGGAAGATAAAATAATATAATTTCTTCGAAAATGCTATTTGATTTTGATTAAAACTCTAAAAAGTCAACAAAGTCAACTTATCAATGCTATTTGAATTAAGAATGAAAAGA
The DNA here is from genome assembly GCF_001683475.1 of Chenopodium quinoa. Classification (NCBI taxonomy): domain Eukaryota; kingdom Viridiplantae; phylum Streptophyta; class Magnoliopsida; order Caryophyllales; family Amaranthaceae; genus Chenopodium; species Chenopodium quinoa. The sequence goes on along the minus strand of NW_018742292.1, from coordinate 783,855 downwards.
ACCTTCTAGAAGATTCTAGAAGACTAAAACCATTCCTAATTGCATTAGGAATGATAAATCATATTAGGCCCTCCCCAAGATCATTGGGCCGTACATAAAGCTCAAACCGGGCCCAGTTTGGTAAATTGGCCATAACTTCCTCAATATTCATCGGAATTGGGCTTATAATATATCGTTGGAAAGGTCTTTGCAAGCCCCATCCAACTACACTACTATTGGACCCATATAATGGACCAACCAAACTGGATTGGCTGTTTTCTTAAAATAAAGTTTTCCTTAACAGAGAGAAGAGAAAAGAAATAAAAACTTTCCGCAACACTAGACCTTTCCACACTTTCGTTTCATTCGATTATGATTCGACGCGAAAGGTACTCATCACTGGGTTTGGTTTTGGGGAGACACAAATGGGTGTCTACAGTATTCATGTGCGCTTTCTGACTGACATACAATCAATAGGATTACCCTAAACTTGTTTATCTATGTTGGTTGAATATTAATGCACAAATAAACTATTATTGGCGATAACTTGAATTATAATCAAATTTACCCTAAACAAGATTATTAATTATCTTATTAAGCGTGATTACAAGTACAAAATTCCCTTTAAACATGTATAAAAGGCGTGATCAAACAATAACAATAAAATATCAACCAACATAATAATAATCATCATAACAATTATAATCATAATTGAAATAACAATCATAATAATTAAAATAATCATGTTAAAGCATAATAATAGCAAGGTCCTAGGCATGATACTAACAAGATTAATAACAAACCCTAGCATGTCACTGAACAATAAAAATCAAAGCTTTAACCCTAACATGATACTAACATGCTATTAGGAAAGAAATAGGAAGCATCATAGAAATCATAATTGATATAAGCAAATCACCCTAAATATCATACTAAAGAAAGCATCCTAACTTGATACTATGAACATCCTAAACATGATACTAGGAATCAAAATGATAAGCTAAGCATGATTTCTATATCAAAATAACAATGCAAACAATTAAAGAACTTACTTGGATGCCTCGTATCTCTTTCTGATAACAAAATACACGCGTTAGTAACTTCAAGGAAAATAATAATCAAACAATTAAATTAAATAATTGAAATAGAGATTTGGGACCAAACCCTCAGAAATCAAACCTTTCACGGCTTGGGCGAAGGCAACTTCGAACAATGCTAGGTGTTTCTTGGTCTTGTGAATGCGGAATTTTGTATAAAGGTTGGTTTAGAAAAGAGAGAAAGAATAAGCTTTAACTTCGAGAGGGAAGAGAATTAGAGAATTGATGATTGTAGATGATTCAAAACGGAGTTTTTAGGAGGCTATTTATAGAGAAAAT